>NC_140136.1:14852645-14982645 GCF_964035555.1 Netta rufina
ATCGTTATTATTTCGGATAAGGGTCAGCGAGGCTAAGCAGCTGTTGGTGATCTAATTACAGGGGTTTGCAGGGAAGCATTTCAAGTTTGTCTCACCAGTTCAGACCCATGCAAATCTCTGGTACTTCTGCCATGCTCTCAAATAAAATCATAGCAAGGAAACCAAAGTGCTGCCTTCAAAGGCTGTATCGCTGTTAGTGTTGTTAGCTGAGCCTTCCTTTGCAGTAGAACAACTGCTGGTATTTTCACTGTTTGGAAAACAGGGATTTTCTTTGAAAATAAATAATTGCACCGAGGATTAGATTTGTTACAAGATCTAAGCAACGCCACGAAGATAGCCTTCCTCTTTCTTAGTACTTGCGTTGTTTTGTTTGTGAGCTTGACGCGGGGAGAGGGCTCGGGGAAGGAGAGGGGAGGCAGATAGTGCTTCCCTCATAAAATATACAGCGGGCTCTGCGTACTGAAGTGTCTCTCTGAATCTTTCTCCGGCTCTTTTTTGACTGACTGGCTAAATTACAGTTTCATTGTTCCAAATCCCCGAGGACTTTTCCAGAGATGTTGTAGCTAAAGCTGTGTGTGTTGGGAAGCTCTTCCTCCCTGTCACTACCAGCGGCAGACCCAACTAATTTACCTATTTTAGTGAACCTCTCAAGGAGCAATGCAATTACCTCTGGAAAAGCAGGGTTGGCAGGGCAGAAATAGGGCATTTTCCAGTATTTCTCTTAGGCAAAGGCCTGGCCTTTGAGCCACAGTGGTTGGAAAGCAGCTGGCAGGAAAAGCAGTGCAGAAGGAGGAGTCCCCTTCCCTTACGGCGCTCTGGGAGCTGCTGGCACAGGCGGCGGTGCTTTTGAGGCTCAGCTGCTTTTCAAGGAGAGTTGCTCTTTCTGAGTCTTTGCTGGGTTCTGGCTGCACACGTGCAGCTGTATGGATGCAAAATTTCCTGAGCTATAATTCCCTATGAAGTCACCTTTGGAAACAAAACCTGCCTACACTACTAAACTGCCGGCTGATATCCATGAAGTTGGGCACTTTGGGGGAAATAAATCCCCAGGGCAGGTTTTCAAAGCCGAGGAGCTAAGGTCCGTCACATTTCGTGACTGTGCAGACCTTCCCCAATTTATTGCCCCTTTCAGAGCCGAGGTCACCTCACAGCACGTCTGGAGCTTCAGGCCACTGACACCGTGCGGTGCTCCCCGGTTTGCACCCACACAGCCAGCTCCTGGTTAGGGGATAACATCACGGGGAGCCTCCTGCCCTCCCTTGGTCCCTTCCCTCCTGTTACAGCATAGCAGGAGGGCACTAGGGCTGTTTTACCTTGCATTCACCCACTGTGGAGGGGTGGGCTCCTGGTTCTGTGCCATTAGGGCTACGTACGGATCCCACTGCGATGCTTCTTCAGTGCCAATGTTATGGTGTTAGAGCTGATATTCCCTCATAGCGAGCTTCCTGGACATTGCAGGGAAATGCTGTGGGCCTCGTACTTCACACTATCAGCGTTTGTTTGATGTATTTTTCAAGCATTGTTTGGTTTCAGGCACAATGACGGGGTTTAGCTCTTTAAAAGACCTACAACAGCACCAGTTGTACCTGGACAGACAGCAGAACTTCACTAATTCCTGCTAATGACTGTCGGAGACTTGTTTTATGCTGGTACTTCATAATGTTCGAGTAAATGGCAGTAGTATATTTTGTGAAAATAATGAAGTCTCAGTAATGCGAGAGCGCTTTACAGCTCTCTGCTTTTAAATCTTTGCTGAGAAGCAGGGGGAGATGGCTTACTTCTGCACCAAATCACGCAGTTGGCTGGCAAAACGTAGTTTATTTGGCAGCCTGAAAGGAGAAGGAGGGGGCTCCCCCAGCCACTTGGCAGCTCCCCATTGCATGGTCCCCCCGCAGTCCCTAGGCTCAGCTGAGGATGAAGATGGGGAACTGGGAACCCCGCCACATGGAGGCTCTTCCTTCCCACCCCGAGTGTTTGTTTTAGGAGCGTTTGTTTTGGCATGCTGTGCCGTGCTGTGCCGTGCCGTGCCATGCCATGGAGGCAGTGCTGTAATTGCAGGCTACCAGGGAAAACTGCAGGTGCAGCCAATTGCTGCAATATTGCAACTGGAAATGTTTTTTTAAGTATTTTCCTTTCATTTCCCTGATTATTCCTACACAAAGCTGTTTTCTGGCGCTTTGCTGTGTGGCTGTGGTAGCAGTCCCAGGCTTTTTTTCCCTCCTTTCCCCATAGTTAGGCTCGCAGCTTTTCGTAGCGGGGGCCCAGCAGCTTTGTGGGCATCTCTCCTCTTCAGCACCGAGTGCGCCGCGCTCTCCTCCGCGAGGCTTTGAAGGTTTTTGGCATCGCTTGTTCTAGGCTGCGTGTTAGGGTCAAGCTTTTGAGTCTCCTAATCACTCAGTTCTGGCATAGTCCCGTTGCCACTAAAGCCTCTTTTCATGCCTATTTAATGCCTCAGAAGTGCTTTCAAGTGGTCTTTGATAAATCATAGTAAGTGTTATTCCAGTCGCTCAATAGCAGTACCTGCTAGAGTCTTTTTTAGCTCCCAAGGCAGCCGTTCCCTCTTGCCTTATTTTACCAGTGACAGTAATTCATTCCACTTGAGCTGACTAGCTTATTTCACATTTATTTGCACATTATGAGCAGTGTCACTCTACTTACCCTCCAGACAGTAAATGGTTTGAAAAATGCAACTGTAACAAATATTAGGCATGGGGAGGGGAACAGGAAAATTGAACCTTTGCATTCTGAGCCCAAATAAAAACATAATGAATAAATAATATTTTGAAATTATCTCAATCATCGGGTGTATGCAAAATCAAAGGTGCTGCATAAACTTGCATTATCCCTTTGAGAATACATTTCTCTTTCCCGCCAGCTAGTTGAGCTTCCCCAGCGTGGAGTTAAATAAAATATTACCCATCAGGTCAGGAAAATAATTAGTCCGGCATTATTGCCTCCTTCCTAAGCAATCAAACTTGACCCACATGTATTATGCATGCTTGCACCCTGCCCATCTGAGAAGCGGGGTGTATATAAACACAGACGAGTTTGGGCTCCGTGTTTGCATACCAAGACGGTGCTCCTGCTCCCCTCCGTGGAGAAGGCAAGTTGAAAAATTATCAGAGCACCAGCAAGCCATTTGTTTGTGTCCTGGAGTAATTTCTTTCAAGTAATCTTTTGCTGGCTGTGGCAAGTAGTTATGGAAGTACCATAAGTTAATGCGACGGCGAGTTTTTCCCCTGTACGTGACGAATTGCAGAAGTACAAATAATGGAGATGCTCTCAGCAATACAGAAATGTTGTGTTTTGTGATGGGGGCAGACAACAGGACCTCAGACAGAAGGGAAATGCGCTCAGAATCTTCCAGAGACTGGGAAGTCCTTGGCCAGAAATTAGTACAGGATTGTCCTGTGGGATTCGTGTGAGGGAAGGGTATTTGCCTAAGGTCCCAGTTCCAGGAGTCAATGGAAATACGAGATCCTTCCTTTTCGTTCATTTACCGTCAGATTGCTAGCACTCGGCTTCTGAACCAAGCAGTTAGAGTCCCGATTTATTATTAACTGGAGGTGGTGATGGTAGCGTTGTGCTCTGCTCACAGAGCCCAGCCCGTTAACCTCAGCCTTGCAGCGGTGGCAGCAGGCAGGAGGCGCTCAGAAGCGGGACCAAACGGGGGGACCGGCGGAGGCGCAGGGAAGCCTGGGCTCAGCGCTGAGCCCGGGAGGTTGAACCCTTTCAAGGAAAGGCGTTTTCCCTCTGCGCAAGCTGTGAGCCCCTTCATTTTCTGCAGCCATCTCGGGTTGTCTTTGTGCTTGCACATCAGGTGTGCTGTGAAAATCCTTTTCTCTGGGGATGCAGCAGGATGCTGGATGTGTGTTAAACCTTCTCTTTAAAGTACTGAAACATTTCCCAATGTGTTTGAGGGGCAGGTTTGAGGTCCTGAGACACTTTCAGGTTTATTCAGTATGGTTTTCTGCATCTGTCCAAATTCAGCATCTCTCTGGCTCCTTTGAACACGTGTAGCTGGATGGCAGCCAGGCTGAAACTTTGAACTTTCTAGGCTAGGCTGAGTTACATTGAAACATCCTGGAAAAGCCATCTTTACTTGCCCAGGGATCACCGAGCAGTACAGACCTCTGCCCATCTCTGTATTGTTTCATGTCAGGGCTTTAAATGAACCATAGGCAATCTTACTCAGGAGAGCGTTTTGTGTTTTCTGTGCTCACGTGAGCTCATGTATTGTTTTTCTGTAGTTGTGTGGATTAGCACACAACTCCTGAACAGCAGTAGTTGTATGGATTTAGTAGTTGTGGGATTTCATACAGGGTGTTCTCGTGTCATGATGCTCTGTGCAGCAGTGTGCGGCTGGCAGGTGTTAGAGCAGGGGTGCCATTTGGGGCATCAGGTGGCCGCTTACCATATTCTTTGCATTTTCATTGCCAGCTCATTGTAGATGGACTGGCAATTTTAAAAAACATGATAATGTAAGGAAACATTGACAGTACGGTCCCAGCGGGTTGTTTCTGGCTCTCTGAGTGCTGGACAGTGGTGTCCCCTGTCCACGTGTCCCCTGTCCTTGTGGCTCTAGCGCGTTCCCTTCAGAGGACTTCAGGAGCTGTTCCTTTGCGGTTGCCTGGTAATTAAACAGGGCTGGATCTTTGAATCGGGAAGGATTTATGGCTTGTGCATCTTCTGTCCTATCTGTCCCACTGCGTGCCCTGGGAGGGAAGGCAGGCTCCTACATCCCCAGCTGGAAGCAGTGTTAGGAAGGGAAATGCCCTTAAGGACTGTGATGTGCCCATTTGCAGCGGGAACGAAGCAGGAGACAACATCTGCCGAGAAATGCCTAAACTCTATGTTGGATGTAATTATGTTTCCAGGAGTTTAATTCTAAAACACCGGGCAAATGGGTAGGGATTTAGCAAAGCGGCGGGGTTTGGTTTGCTCAAACCCCAAGGGCACTGCTGAAGGCGAGGGAGCAAGGGGAAGGGTGAGTGTGGAGCGGCTCGGCCCTGAGCGCGGTGACTGCAGCCCGGCAAGGCGGCGTGTGTCGGCGCTGCTCCGACTCCTGTGCTCCTCGCAGAGACAAATGTTGCCTTTCATGCGAGTCTGTGATGCGCTGATTATTCATGGCCCTGCACGTTTTGGTGGAGATGCGTCTCTTCAGGTGTATGCTAATGCCGGTGCGGAATCCAAAAGCTGATGAAACTGAAAGGCTGCGCGTTGGAGCAGACTGCAGGGTTTTGCAGCCTCAGGAGAGGCTTGACTTCGCTTTCATAAATCCTTCACTGTGGCACACAAGCTTCTCGGCTGTCATCGAGTATGCTCTGTTTTGGAACATACAAGCAAACGTACACACAAATATATGAAACGTTTCTTTTGGCTATTTCCCCCATGGTTTAATTTTTCACAGCTCTGTAAAATCTCTTGTGCCAATTCTGTTTTCGTAACTTTTATTGTACGTTAAAAGCAGAGATTTGAATAATTGCTTAAAAAAAATCTCTCCTAGTCCTTTTTAAGGCAAAATCTTTGGTTGTTAATGACAGCACAGGGAGCCGTTACGACTCTTGGATTTAAAAGTAAGTTTAGAAACTTTTCCTTCTAATAGTTTATATTTTAAAAGCAGAGGGAATGACTGCTGCTTCCCTTTCTTTTCATTGTTAGTTCTTTTCTCCGCTTTCCTCTTCCCACCTCTGAAGTGTTTATTCTCATGCAGAAATTACAGTAGCTGTTACAAACCCTGTGAGCCTACCAAAGCTACGAGCCCCGAATCCCAGCACTCTTTTCCTCTCCTCTTATCTCACTCACATACCCCCGTGCAGTTTGCATGCTATTTGTTAATTCCAATTTGATTGTCTGTGGACATCTTTTGAACTCTGTAATCACCAAAATGCCGGTGCTTCACTACATAGCTCAGTATTGCATCCATGTCCTGAGCCACTGCATCAGATGCTGTAGACATCTAGACGCACTGTTCCTCGTTGTTTGAACTCTTTTCCCCTAACACGGTTCAACCCTCTCGGTCTCTTGTTTCTCCGGAGCTCCAAGCCAGCAGGCTGAGCCAGTGGCTTAATCCATAGGAAAGAGTGACAGGTACAAACACACAAAATAATTAGCTTCTTGTTTGCTGTTTCCAAATGTAATACCACACTTCAAACAAGACGTTGCTATTCCATAGATCACAGTGATTGAGTGCAGATTAAATTGTAGTCTTATTATTTATCTCCAGTCGCTCCCCGGATGAGCCAAGCTCTGAGCACTGAAAAGAAAAAATCTTTGCTGTGAGTTTGGTACATACTGAAGTTAGACAAGTAGACAGATATATAGGAGAAAAGGAGAAGATGGAGAATAGTCAAATTATTTGTAAATTAATGTGATGAGCATGGTAACGTCACTTTTGTAAAGGATTTGCAATAAGGACAAAGTAAGAACCTGCCCCGTGAATTGGGATGTCACACCTGTGACCACAGCTTTGGTGTGATGGCTGTAGCCTGCAGTCCTTCCCGCATGGAAGTGATGGGGTGAGAAGCTGACAAACGAGCAGACAACTGGGTCTTGAGCTGAGATGTAGATTAAATCCTCCTCTGTGGAAAATAATTTGCGAGGCAGTGAGAGATTCATGAGGGTGAATGCAGGGAGGGGCACTGTGTCTCATCAGTGCCCCTCAAAATATACTAATGCCTCTCTGCTTTTTCCTTAGTGCTCTGCTTTTTCTAATACACCCTTGCCCTTCATCTACTGTTTTTCACACAGATATTTACCCTCCTCTACAAACTCTGATGCCAGCACATCTCCACCCTTCAAGGTATTTGTTGCTATGAAACATTTCTTCCTTCTGTTATAAAATAAGCAAAGGAAAGGTGGAACACTTGGGAAGGAATATGCGTACTTCTGCAGTGTACGTCACTCCCGGAGACAAATTCCCATTTTGTGTAAACCAGGTGAGCAAAGAAAATTGTGTGAAGGGATCACTGCAGAAATTCCCGGTAATCTTTGAAATTTTTGAAATTCCAAAGCCTAGTGAAAACATTTTGAAGAACAAAGTAACTTTTTTTTTTTTTTTTTTTTTTTTTTTTTTTTTGTACATAGATATAAAGGCATTTTCCAGATGTGACAGAAATTTAAAAATATGTTACTGTTTTCTACTGTGGTGTGTTCTACTGTGACATCCCTTTTGCACACCTCAACAAAAATCTCTTTAGGATTCAATCTAAGCTACTATTTTTACAAGTTAATATTGGATTTTTTAAAAAAAATATATTATTTTGTCTATAATTAAATAACATAGGGGGAATGGCACACCTGATTTATTTATTTTCTTTCTCTTTCTGCCTTTTTGGGTTCCCAGCCTAACTGCTTATGTAGTCCTTCATGCTTGTATTATCTGACTGTTCAAAGACAAGGGTGAAAGATGACAAAGAGAGAAAGGAATGCTCAAAATCCAAGTGCCTAAAGAAGTTTTCTGGGGAACACCCCAAAGGCTCTATTGCACTATACATAGCAGAGATGAAAGAGATGTGTGCCCACCTGTACCCAAATGCTATGGACTTTTCTGCAGGTCACTTGCAGACATAATACAAGCTAAAAATATTCAAAGGTACAAAAACATTGCTTGTAAAGTCTCTACTTTTGTTACAATTCAAATAATTGCCTAGCTAATGTTTGAGTATCGGTACGGTCAGACAGCATTATCTGACTCCTGCACTTCTGGCCGGAGAGAAAGCATTCCTGCTGCGTTCCTGTGGGCTGCACCCATCAGATGCTGGTAGCTGGGCTCGAGCTGTGCAGGAGCACCAGAAATACTGGGTAGCACACAGGGCAGGGGAAGACCACCGACCTCATTTTGCTCGTGGCTTCGTCTCCGTTCCAAACCCTCCCAGTGCATTATCTGAGCGAGTCTTTGGGAAGAAAAATATTAATGCGCTCTTACTCGGTGCTGTTCTATTACCTATTCATCAAAAATATTGCTTTTGTGCATTTTTCATTATAAGATTCAACATTACCAATGTTAATAAAGAGAGAACTCCTTTTCTTTTCTTAGAAATAGAATATGTAAAGACATTGCCTCTTTGATGTTTCTAAGCCAATACAATATGTATTTGAATGAGGATAAAAGTCATTCTTTTAACAGAAGATCATCCAAGTCATTTCTGATGAAACTCAAGAGGAGCTTTTTTTTTTTTTTAAGAGATACTTAGAAATTAAGATTAAAAAAAGGGGAGCACCTCTTCAGAAGTACCAGCTAATGGCAGTAAGTCCTGTATTTGCTGGTATTTGTCAAGCCCCTGTTTCATGCAGGCCTTTGGGGATGTAGCTCAGCCTTCCTCGCTGGGCCGGGCTGCTCGGCCGCGGGTGCCTCTGCTCGAACCGAGGGGACTGTGCTGCCACAGGCAGCTGTTTTGTGAGATGCTGCCCTCAGCCCAACAGGCAGCAGGCTGGGATCGGGCAGTGCCTCCCCACTTTCCCCATCCTGCCAGAGGCTCGTGTCACGGGCTCGTTTCCTCGGGTGGGAATTCTTGCTGTGGATTTTCCATAGGGGATTGCCCCATCCCCTATGACCTTCTCTTTAAGGGCTGCTGTAAATTCGAAGCTTACAACTTCTGCAGGGCCTCTGAAGCCTTGGCACTGGGAAGCTTCTTGACTACCTTCCCAGCACACTGCTGTCAGGATGCTGCACTGAGTGAGCGCCAGCACCCCACAGCAACACCTAGCAGGAGAGAGGCGCCCCGTGCAGAGAAACTGCTGCTGCACCAGGACTTGCTCCTGTTCAGGTGCAAACCTGTCCGCAGACACGGGCAGGGGCTTGGGGCACTTCCTCGCTTTGCAGTGCTCAAGAGCAGACGCGAGCTGTGTAAATCCGGCTTCCTGGGAGAGCTGCAGAATCAGCTGGGGCTGAATTTTAGATGGATCCGGATCCTGGGCTGCAGCGAGAGAGCTCGAGCTTCTGCCGGCTGTCAGAGCGCCTGGGGACAGCTGCAGGCTTTTCAGAACAGGGAAATTGATTTTGCAGGGCTGGTGCTTTGGTTTGCTGTTGTTGGGTTTGTTTTTTCCTTAAGTTTGAGATGAACTTATGAAAATGGATGTATTGCTATCAAGAGAATAAAGCTTTCTTTTCTCTCAGAGCAGATATGTTTTCTGAGGTGGACTAGATGTCAGTGGCCAGACATAACCCCTTTCCTCTTATCCCCTGCTCACAGCGAGCTGCACGTGTTTTCAGGAAGCCTGAACGTGTAGAAACATCTCCCTGAAATCCACGGGGCTCCCAGGCTGGGTTTGCTGCCTGGCCGTGGTGCTATGCAGGCTTCCTCGTTCTTCGACTGCCTCCTGGTCCACAAAGTTACCGGTAAACTGGGAAGTGTGCTGCCCCAGCGAGATCCAAAAATCTGCAGAATGGGAAAACAGACCTGTTTCCCCTCCTAAACCGTTAAATTTGGATAGTGCCAGGCATGCAGTCATCATTTGGGGAAGTTTAGATATCAAACTTGATTGTTCTGAATATTTATCAAGGAAACGTGTTGCTGTGGCTCTGAAGAGAAACAACTTCCTATCTGCATCTTGCATAAATCAAACATGCCTGCCACGTGTTAAATTATTACATTATAAACCATGTTGTAATTACAAAACTTTAGTTGTTCCATTTATGGTCTCCATGGTTTATCGTGTTATTGGTGGGACTTGAAAGCCAAGGCTCTGAATTTATGAAGTCAACTAAAATATTATATTCCCCATCCCTTTCTCCAGCTGATCAAATGACTAAATCAATTGCTGGGGCGATGCCAATGGTATTAGGATCAATAGGACTGTGAAATTTATTGTACATTTTTGTTGCTGTATAAAATTAGATTGCAGAGTTTATGAATGTTTATTCTTCTGAGCACAGGATTTCTGGTTTGCCTGAAAAACACATTACAGGGGTTTGGTCTCCTTGTTAGATGAACATCTTGGTGGCAATGCTTTGAAGGTATCCTCTTTTAAAAAGTATTAATAGGTCTGGTTTTGTTGTTGGTGTTGTTGTTAAGTTGCATCCAAATGAATTTTGATTCAATATTAGATCTCTTCCAGGCCAGACTCTACAGAGCTGCCACTCAATATGCATGGGAGGAGAGGGTCTTTCTAAAAACGTGCGCAATGCTTGCGTTCAGTGAAGGCTTGGTAATTTGTCAGGAAGGAGCCGATAGCTCTAAAACCAGCTTTAGTAGAAAAAGAAACAGTAAAGTCTTAATTCCTCCTTGCGTGTAGGGGCTGTGCATCTCCTAGGAGAACTGCAGCCAGGTTACCACATCTGCTGGCCGGGTCAGGGGTTGGTATTCTAGAGGAACGTTTTAGTCCTGGGCTGGCAGAGAGCCTCAGGCGAGGCATTTCAAGTCTCTCTGGAAAACAAAGATAAATCCACATCCACTAAAGAGTTCCCTTGGCTAATGTGAGCAAAAGGAGGTGTGTGGCGATCAGATGTGATAAATGGCCAACGCCTACCAGTCTGCTCAAGCACCCTGTGCGGTTTGAGCGTGCTGGTGACTCTCTTGTCTTTCCTCTGCCAGTCTGCGGAGGCACACCGCAGTGGCAGAAGAGTGCTCCAAATTATATTTTCATTTAAGCAGTTGCAAAATACAGGATCTCAATTAAGCAAGACATGTAAGCACATAGTGCAGGCCAGCCCAAATGAGAGGAGGAGATGGGAAGATCGCACTGCGCTCCGTCAGCAAGGACCTAGCTAACACTGTCGGTGTGAGTGCTGTGGTGCTCAGGGATCCTTTAGAGAGACAGAAGTAGAGAGGGTGACCAGGAGAGCAGAATAGCTCTGACTACACAGAATGCTGCCAAAGGAACAAACTAAGAAGATGTTTTTCATCTCATCTGTGACCACTCTTAACTGGAGGTTTCTGCTGTAACTAGAGTAGGTGTAGCTTGCTTATTCTGCACATGGTTTTCAAGCGGGCAATGCCCCTTTCATGGAAATGCTTTTAAAAATGCATAAATGTGGCAATATCTGTCCTCACTAGCTGTGAATTAAAGCAAGTGCTTTTTCCACTAGAGTACCAAACTTTTGTCAGGGTCCACGGGGACTTAGAGCTCTTATTTCAGCCAGCAGAGGACTTGAGTAATTTTTTCTTTCACACGATAAAAGACCTAGGCCAGGTGCAGATCTGGAATAACTTTTGCTGAAGTCTGTTCCACTTACACAAAATGATCCTGGTATTACCTGTTGACTTACCAGTGTCAGTGGGTTTTGCAGTAAATGTGCATCACTTGTCCTTATGGGCTCTGAGTACTGCCGCATGTGGTTAATTGCAAAGAGCACGGCCATGAGCGGTGTGGTTGCTGGAGTTCCCAGCTGGGCTTCTGTTGATGCAGGGGGCTGAGCTTTGACAGGGAGAACTCTATCCCATACCTGATAACTAAAACATACCTGAACCTCCTGCAGAGGACGGCTGGACCAGTGACCGTGGCTTCAGGCAGGAGCCCAGCCTGGTTTCTCTGCAGCCCTCCAGACAATCCTTTCTACCCTGCCCTCAGCTACCAGCCAGGCAGGGGAGAAATCTCTCTTCTCCATTAAAACTGAGCTAATATTCCTTGCAAATGTATTTCGTGACTGCTAAAAAATTCCAAGTCTCTCCAATACTTCAATAATTTAGAGCAGTTAAGCTTCATAGAGCCTCATCTCTTTCATGGGATTTAAAATTCCTTCCCTTTGTGGCGTTAACCTGAAGACAAGTGTGTATGTCTTTGCGTTTTGGTTAAAAAATAAATAAGTCTGGGAGGAGGGGAAAGGAAGAATGGATAGAAGCTATATTGAAAAAAAAAATAAAAAAGTGCTTTGTGTGAAAATCTTTCCATGTAGCTCTCAATTCATACTTTATAAAAACTTTTCAGAGATGCTTGGAGTGTCTTTACAGCTAACATGCTTAGTTATCATTATGTAAATGTAAATAGCAGTTCCATTGGAGGGGGAAAATGGGCAATTTCTATTAGCTGTGACAGTAACATAAAGGGACAATGCTAAGGGTTTTTGGTCTTTCTTGAATGTAATATCTTTATTTTTAAAATTGCATTGAAAACTCTTGCTGAAATATTTATATAGCACAGATATTGCATAAGGGAAAGAAGCAGAAAAAGGAGTTCTTGGGAGCCAGGTCTTAAAGCTGGGGATGTAAATTTCCATTTATCTTTCAACAATGAAGCTTACTTTTCAGAGGTGATATCTGTTAAATCCAGCCAGAGCTCCACCTTGCTGAAATCTGATTTTTAAAAAGCTTTATTTGAAAGCATTAGCTTTGCCATTCATTGGGATGAAGAGCAGCGAGCCTCCCAGAAACAGCAAGTAACACGGGTGACAAGGGCATTTGTCTCCAGTGTGGGGCACAGGGGACTTGAACCTGAGCTTCTTACACCCCAAAGTGGTCCTTTCCTTTTTTTTTTTTTTTTTTTTTTTTTTTTTTGGCAATAGATTTGTGTGGAATGTTTCTATGTTTCTTTCCCTTTTCTTGTGTCCTCCCTACTCCCCCCCAAAACAAAATCAAAAAGAAAAAAGGACAGACCTTGAAACCTCTCTGCATTTTTTGCTGTAGAAAAAAAGTGAATCGTGACCCACTGTGGTTCCTTCCTGAGGTTTTTGTTTTGTTTAAAGTTTTGATAGTGCATTTTCTTGTCTATAGGTAACATTCTAAAAAAAACACCTTATGTTTAAGTGCCTAAATGCCATTTTCCAGTTGTAGTTATCTATTTGGGACCTCCTGTTGAACTGGGAGTCCCCCAGAAAACAGAAATGTCACAGCAAAACATCTAAGCCAGCACTGAGAGAGCCAGCTTGCAGCCTCCATGGCCCTCCAGCTCCCTCGCAGCACATCTCAGATGCTATTTCAGTCAAATTGCTCCCCAAAAATGGGCTGGGCTCTAAGTTGGTTCTAGCACCTGCCCTCTTGGTGCTTGCAGGTTCTCCTGCTGCAGCTGCTGCATCCAACTTGATCTTAAGTCAATCTGTGGTGCCTCTTCATTGGGCACTGACTGGGAACGAGGGCCGTGAGCATCTTTTCATCATTGGCACGTGGCTGTGCCATTGCCTCACCCGCAGTTCCAGGGTGCTGGAGCACAGAGCACAAGCGGCACGGTAGCAGAAAGCCAGTGTATCACACGGTGATGGGCTTAGTGATGGAGCCCAGGTTGGTGCAGAGCTGTGGGGATAGCTCCTCCATGATGTACCAGTAAGTATTCTACAATGTAATAATTTAAAACCATTAGCAGCATGTTGTTGTCGTCTTTCATTTTAATTGTCTTATGTCTTCTGCTGTATGTTTGTTAGCACTGGCACATATGCCAGACTTTAAAGAGCCTATTGTGGAATGTTTGTCACAAACAACCAGGACTAAAAGGCTTGAGGGCATGAAATAAACATGCATTTACATTAAAAAATAATTGCCGAAGGGTTTCGCTTCGTGTTCTCCTTTGTCTTGGAGGAAAGATGAACTCTGCTCTGCACTTGGCAGGAGGAGAAGCACCCAGGCATTCGTCTTCGGAGTCCCCGAGGTGCTGGGGTGAGAGCAAACCCACCCTGCAGCACCCACCTCTCCTACTCCAGTGGTTTTAATGCAAGGCACACTCGTTAGGCCAGGAATCCTTTGCTTCAGCTGCCTGACATATGGTACCACATAATCTCCGTTTCGTTTTGACAGTGCCAAAACCCAACAGCCTTGAACAGCAGCCTTGAAATGTAATAGGATGAGCGCACAACGCCACAACAAAGCGGCCGTGTGGGGTGTGTAAATCTGTCCATCACTTAGCAGATTCCTTGTAATGTTTGTTTTCAAGCAGTTTCTCTTCTGATCATCAATTGGTTGGTCGGATGGCTGTTGTGTGATTTGTTTTTCTGCTCTAGAATTAGCCCCTTGTTTTTGGCTGTCAGGGTGCTGCATGTGCAGAACTGCTATTGCCAGCGTCCCGGCGCTGCCTTGCTGACCTCTTCCTCACTCCACAGGGAAGCACAAGTTAACAGAAAGATTACAGTAAATTTGTTCTATGGTAAACTTACATCAAGAGGAGAAGCAGAAGGCACTTCCACAAACCAGTAATGAGTGCATGTCACTACAGCAGGGCTCGTATATCACCAGGAATGACAAAGTGGTTGGAAGTGCGTACGAACATCAAAGGCCCCTTGTTTATTCAAGGTCACAGACAGATGGGATCTGGTGTATGGCAAGCCTATATGAAAGCTATGGTCGTTTGGAAAGGGGAATGGATGAAACCAAAATTGGAACAAGATGTAGCCATAAAGGCAGAGCACTGCATGAAGAAAAAAAAAAAAAAAAAAAAGATTATTAGATCAGCACGAATAAACCAAACTTTTTATCCCAATTAAAAGGGGTGATACTGGGAAGTTGTTTGGGATTTTTGGCCTTTTTTTCCCCTCAGAAATGACTAATTTCACTTTTGGTGACTGGGAAGCTTCTCTCTCTCATTTTGTCTTGTTTTGTTTGGAGGTTGCTCTGGCTTGCATCTTTTAGAGAAGGAGCCAAGTCTACTTTTTAAGATGATGCAATCTCAGCGTTGCATTTTTCCTCCTGTAAGTTGGCATTCTGGTTGCATAGATAATATTTTATTGGAAATTGCTGTTTCTGAGAATCCTACCCTTGAATCTATTCTTAATATTCTCATTGTAAGCATACTGAAGAACTGTCTCAGATGTTTTAATTGCAAAATAATACATTCAGTTTAGGTTTTCATCACCACAGAAATATTGCAGTGGACTCCTTTATCCTCCCTTTCCTCCTCCTGCAATTACAGCCCTGCACTCAACCCAACAATTAAAAATAAGTTGGCTTGTGTTTTTGGTTTTTGTTTGTGGAACATCCAGGCATAAAGTCCTTTTTCCACCTCACCTTTATTTCCAGAAGAGAAGCACAGCCAGATTCTCAAAACAATTTTAATCATCTCTTTGTGGTTGAGCAACTTAATGGTTTGGCTTAGATTTGCTCCAGCACGAGTGTCAATAATTATAAAGTTTTGTTTTCCCAACATTTACCAGTCTCCTGCCATGGGGAAAGCTTTGCTGTGCTCGATTCATTGTTCATCATAATTCATGGTTTTCCCTCTTTTTTCTCCTTTTTTTAAATGTGGCTTAAAGTTTGTTTCAGATTCCTAAGTGTACTCTGTTCGCCCCAACAACAAAGAAATAAAGGGGAAAAGGGAGAAGAGGGGAGAGCGAAGGCATCCATCTACCTGTGTGTGTTCAGGTCTAAGCCAACTGCGTGATTGATATCTGCAAAAACAGCTTTGCATGCAGGAAATCATTTCCTGTACAATTTTCAGAGCGAATCCAAAAATCTAGCCCCAGCCCTCAGATTTTCGTATAGATACAAATCACTGTTGTTGACTTAAATATTTCCAGATAGTTTTACAGCTACTGAGTCATGCTCTAATCCGTTCCTCCAACAGCCCATGCTCCTACTGCTGGCTGTGAGCACTGTACTGTTCGTAGATGTTCCCAATTTGAGCTTTCCTATGTTTAGCAAATACTTCCCATAAACTTGTCAGGCCCCTAATTAATGCGCTGGACCACTAGGCATGTCAAACAAATTACATCATTTTTTGTATATGTCGCAGTTTCCACATTTATTAACTGGGTTTAATAATTGCTGAACTCAAAGTTATTTTGATTAATACAGAGTTCGAACCCAGTTTACTGGCACTCCTCTCTGTTTTGGGGAAGAGACAAAGTCTCAAAACAAATGTTAGTGGATTATAAAATTGATGAGAATTGAGTTTTTTTAATGAGGCTTGAAAAGTCTCAGGGAAATAATCTGTACCATAATTAATTTGCAGTTCGAGTCTCCTCCTCTCTATGCTGTTAGCAGGAAAGAAAAAGCAAAGAGGACAGGGTACAGTTTAAAACACAGTGGATGTTTTCCTTTAGTTTTCCTATCAAGAAGTAGTGGAAGGTACAGAAACAGGAAGACCTCACTAGAGGTTTAGTTGACTTGAGATTTCCATGAGAATGGAGATTTCTTGAGTTACTGACCCAGTCCAGCTTCCTGGTGAAATACCCTTTCTCCAGCTGAACTCCACTTCAGCTGCAGGATGATGGATGCTGCTGAATTTGCACTGCTACATGCAGACTCCCACGTCGCTGGAAGACTTTCAGTGACCTCTGAGCCACTTGCAAGCAGTCTTCCTCCACAAAGTCCACGGGGATCTCCACCGTTTATGGCGTGGTATCCTTCCTTCAGTCCCATCCCATCTAAATCTGTAAAACATCACTTAATCATGGCTAATGACTGGGTAAATCTTGTGCTGAGTCTTTACACAGAGGGTGAATTTCAGCCTTATGCAATAGATCTCCATGGATCTAACATATCTTTTAAGCTGTGCTTTCATATTACAGAAAGCCTTCTCGTCTCTTTCAAGAAATACAGCTATTTTTTTCCAAGTTATGAGTGCTTTTTTCTTCTTATATTCTATGGCTGCTGAGTGATTCATTTCCCAAATGTTTACAGAGAACATCTAGTGGAAAAGGGGATCATGACTTTTTAAAATACCTATTTAAAGAAGATGTCTCAATAGGGCTGTGTAATCCAGCGCAGCTTCTCTCTCGTGGCCAGAGCCCACGGCAGAGTTGAATCAGTCTCAGTCAATCAGAGCGAAGGATTTTTTTGGCAGATGTGTTTGACTATATTAATTCAGAATACTTTTTTATTACAGTGTAGCAGATTTTAATTGAAACGGCCAGATGGATTATTTTATTTTTACTCACCTTTAGGATTGTTGTAGAACAATCTGAATTATTGCACTCTCATTATTTTAATTTATGAATATTATTTAACCATTTTGTGAATATGTAACGGTGATATAATTTTACGATTAAGATACTAGAAAATTCATCTCGTCTGCAGTCTTACATTCTTTAAATTAAACAGACCAAATGTAAAAAAAAAAAAAAAATTTAAAAATAGAAATGAATTTTCTCAGAAGTTTTTAATATTAATTTATAGGCTTTGCAAATAACACAGCACGTATGGAAGCTGTGAATTTTAAATCCTGAAATATCTTTGGATCTTATTTATTCCACTCAAGTGCTATTGCATCCGAAGTTTAGAATTGGGGAAAAAACAGAGAGATTGTTTTTTAAAAATTTAAGTCATTAGAGTAACAAATCCTCTTAGGTTTTCATTTGGGCCATATTGTAGAGATTTTTGGTCAGGAAGGGTTCTTCTTCCCAGACAGACCTGTTCTTTTTTTCTGTGTCAGAGGAAAATTCCCCTTCTGGTGGAAGGAGATTTATGTATCCATGGCCACATCTCGGCCTCCCTTGAGCCAATTTTGACAATATGGCTCTTGTGCAATCTTTGCAATTGTATTCAAATGGTACCAGACTCTGATCTGAAAGTACAAGGACCCATATGGTACACATGTGTGCTGCTACGGATGTCTGTGCAGAATATAACATGCAAGCTAGTTCAGCAGGTAACCCATGCATCCAAGTTTTGTTGTATTCGTACACAAGTAGAATTATTTTCTCATATTATGGTGTCTTTCTGATATGATGAAATGCTTGAGATACAAAATCTCGCTGCAGATGAGCTGTGTAGCGTACAAATATTTGTGGTGTCCTTGTTTCTTCCAATTACTTTCATTCCATATTTAACCAGTAATAAATAATAGGTGTGTGTGCTGCCAGCCCTGTTCCATCAGTCTGAGCTTCAGATTGAAAGCTGGGTTCTTCACAAGAAGTCACCGTTATTCAATAAGCTATGAAAAAAAAAAACTGTTCAGAACTCGGAGCCAGAATAGAATCCAAAGCAATGTTTTATGGCTGCACTGGCTTTGCAGAATTCAGGTGAGTGGAAAATGATAAAAATCTGTTCCTGTCACTAGCAGCAAAGAATTATAGCTCTGAAATGGATTTCTTGCATAAGATAATTATATCCTAATCACAGCTGTGCTTTTCAAAGTTGTGCCAATTTTACAACATTCATCATTAAACACCTGGGTTCGTGTTGGGATAGTGTTTTTCTATGTTGTATTTTACATATTTGATGAATACTGTAAGATTTCCTTTCCAAAAAAATATATTTCATTTAAGCCAGCTGAGTTTAATGCCCAAAAGCTGTCTGATTGGTAGCCTCGAGGTATGAGGTTGCCCATACTGATCCCAATTATTTTCTATTGAAGCATTCCATAGATGTCAATGGATTTAAACCCGGCTCCATATGCAATATATATGTATGCATCTACACAATAGAAGGAAACATTGATGAATATTTCTGGGGTTTATGAAGCTTAATCGGGTCTGTATCATGAAGTACATATTTCAGTGTTCAGTATTGGGTTTTACATTAGGAAATTGGAAAACTGGTTGTAATTATTAGCAAATGAAAGGTGTTTGCAAAATAGGGTTGATGCTGAGCTCTTGTCCATGTGTGTAGATTTTGCTGTGTGTGGAGCCAGGAAAGTACATTGCTCTAAAGGTGTTGCTAAAATAAAGTCCTGTTTAAATCCCTCTAAATACGAGTCAGTTTAAGTGAAGAGACTAGAATATTCAGCTGGGAGGCCCACTGAAATGGCACTTGAATAAAAAATTTTAAAGGCAGCAATATTTATCTTTTTTTTCCTTGTAGTTCAAGTTTGATTTTAGACATGTTTAATAAGAAATAAAATACTTTTAATGCTGAAATATTACAATGCTTTTAAAAGCCAAAACCAATATCACATTTCTTTCCTGACGTTCAGTGAAATTTCCAATTCATCTGGGTGTTTTCTAATGGGCTTTTCTTTGTTGATCACCTCTATTGTTTCTATTTGGCAGTGTTAGTTAGCACAGCTTCTCTTCCGTTGTAAATGACATATTAACCTCCCGTATTTGCAGACAAGAAACTGGGGTAGATGCATTAAAGCTGATTTAGTGAAAGACCTAAAGAAAGTATGGTGCAGAGATGGGAATAAAATCACAGTATTTCAGTCTGACCTTGCTATTGCAGCTACATAAGCCTGTCTGTATGTAGTACATGTAGTGGAAATTACTTAAAGGGTGTAAGTCACCCTCTTAATAGGCAAAGGCAGTTCTGGAAGAGGCTCAGGTGAAGCAGGGCCATCCTGTAACAGTATGTATGCAGCTCCTTGTCCAAATCAGAACAGAGAATAGTGACCGAGTCTCCAGATGTACATGTACGGTGCCAGAGCTCCTTTGTCTTCCAGTACTTCTCAGATAAAATATATAATAAGAAAACTCATGCAGTTGTTGACCTTTAAATGTACATTATAGTCTTTCATTTCATGGTTTTAAATAGCTATTTCTTATTATAATTTAATACATGTTATGCCTACAAACCTGGAAAAATTGGCTTGTTCCATCAATTTCAAAGGAACACAAAGTACACTCTGTACTCCACTGTAAAAGTTTTATTAAACTTGATAGCATTTAAAATAGTCTTTGAGAATTGCTGACACAATGATTCTGGGTTCTTCTTGGCTCACGTATAGCCTCAGCAGTGCTTGCAATGAGAAGCTTATTTGCTGAACTGGTAATTATTGCTGTAGTCACACCAGTCCCTGGCCATAATGCCTTTTATGGTCTCAGTGCATTGGATTCAGGAGAAGGGTAAAGATCATCTCGAGGAACAGTTTGCCCCAAGGGAATCCAATGGAGTAGATAAGAGAATTTAAACTGTTCTGTATCTGTTGAATGACGGGCATATTTCGTAGGGAAGCCTGGAGTGGTGCTGGGATGGATGTGTTGGTATAAAAGCCAAGTCAGGCTCATAGCTGTCAGCTAAACCCACCTGTAAGGCAAGAGGAATGAACCTTTGGATGGATATCTTCATGTATTAATGTAGAAAATAAAGCCCTACTGATACTGCAGAGGAATGGATCCTTATCTAATAACCTAAAATGACTTCAGTTTTCAGTGTGAGGGTTGCAAATGGCAATTCCTATATGAATAGGGAGAGAGTTGTCGAGAGCAGGCATCGTGCTCTGATAAACATTCATGTCAAATCCAGAGACATTTGGAATTTGTGTGAGTTACAACAGTGACACCAGCTAGCCTGGAAATATTCCTTCTTCTCTTCAGTGGTGTCTAATACTTAGTTAGTTTCCTACCCACCTTTTTTGGTGCTGCAGGGACCTGCTGATGCTGTAAAGGGTTCGTGTGCCTGGTCCAAACCTGTAAGGGCAGCTCTGTGTTTTACAGCTTGGTAGGGCCTCAGTGACTTCTGCCAGCTGCAGGAAGCTCTAAAAAAGGAGAAAAATGCGAGTAAGCCCCTTCCTCTGAAATTATCCAATGGTAAATCAGGGTCGGGGAATATCTCTTTTGAAGCAAAGGGACATCTCATATATAAAAGGTTTTCATGAAGCTTGTATACTGATTTGTATGGGTACAGCTTGTACCTGCACTGGGGGGGGGGGGGGCGCTTTAAAAGAGGGGCAGATTATTCTTTGTAATTTAAACTGTTAATTTTCTTGGCTTTTTTTTTTTCTCTCTCTCTCCTAAACAAGGAATCAAGCCTTTTAATACCAGCCAGGGTATAAATATTCCATGCTGAGGCAGTGATGAAAGAGGAGGAGACACGGTGATAATCATCTCTGGGGAATTTTTGAAGAATGGAAATTCCAGCCTGACTGCGTTTGACCCGTTTGACAATGTTCTTTTAAGAGCATTGTTTTAAAAGCCTGATTATAAATAGTAGCTAGGCAATATGAAATGAAAGTACGCATTAGAAGACAATGTTGGACTTGCATCATTTTTAAGCTATCATTTTAGCTTGGACCTGTGGGACATGGGGTTCATAATGGACATGCCTGAGATTTTGAGTCCTGCTGCAGTCCGTCCAAGCCAAACAGCATAATTCAATGATTGATGGAATTTTTGGGGTGGAAAGAAGCATGGAAGCTGGCTTTTAACTATAGCCCTGTGGTAACATATCAATGTGCGGTGATACAGCACCCAGGGGGACTCTAAAAACCCCTGAATTAATAAAGCTGCGCGAGGTGAGAAAAGCCTTGTTGCAACAAACCAACAAAAGTGTCGTTGGGGGCAAGGGAGACAAGAAAACCCCAAGAACTCCTCTCTCCTTCGCTGACAGGGGGTAGGAGGCAGCCAAATGGTCATGTATGCTGTGCATTCCTTTTATTTTTCATTTGTTTCCTCGGTCAGCGCGCCGCAAAGAACAGCAGTGACGGACAGAGCCACAAACCCATAATGACTGCATGTATTACAAAAATACGGACAGTGCTTACAGGAAAGTGACACAGCAGATTTCGAACGTGTGGTAACGTTAAAAATGTCTCTGTTTATTCTGGTTCCCACACTTTGGGGAGTTGCAGGCGTGTGCTTTTCCCTTGGCATGAATCTGACAGAGCACTTAGTGCCTACTGAAGGCTAAGTCAAGTATAGCAGCAGGGCCAGGCCCCGAGGCCGAAGTAGCAGACTTCATCATCCATCATCCCCTGACAGATGATTTTCTGGCCCTCTATTATATGGGCAGAAAATGTCCACACAATGCACAGTAAAGAAAGATACCAGGAGAGAGAATCTCCTTTGGAAAACACTTTTGTTCATATTCGTGACCAAATTCCAATTGTTATTAAAAGCATTCGATTAGCTTTCAATAGCATTCGATACAAGGGAAAAGGTAGGGGAACCAAAACATTACATTTGTGGGAACAATTTCCTGTAAGCAGGTTTCCTTGGATCACTCAAGGTTGGGTATTTTTGTAAAAATGCAAGCACACCAAAAAAAAATCAGTCCCAAACAAGTAAAAATTAGAGGTTTGTTTAGTTGAACATAAATTCCTGTATTTTTATGGACAGGAAGAATTTTTAGTGAAACTGTTGGGAGGTTGAGGCATCCCCTGTGAGCTGAGCATGCTAGAGTAGGGTGCTTAGAGGTCTGCCCTACTGTATTCAGCAAGGGGGGGGGGGTTACAGCAGGGACTGATGTGCTCAAAACCAGCTGTCAGCATGTAGGCTGGCTATGGACATCCCCAAAATGTTTGGATCTGACCTGTACCACCTCTACATTCTGTATTTCTTCACCTCACAGGGCAAAAGCACATTCAAAAATGTTAAATCTTCGTGAATTTTGAAAGGGAGTTATCTAAGGACCGAGACAGATTTATCTAATGCATGTAATGGTTGTGTACTGGTTTTTGGGCACCATGATGATGACAATGTTTTCGTATGTTGAAGAAAAGTCTAAGAAATTCAGCAATGGTCTTTTGCAACATCTCTGGGTACTCGTGTGGAGCCACCAGCTAGCCCAAATAAATGTGTACTTGCCAAAGTGTGCTATCGACACTTTGGGGAATGGAGGGAATTTTCTGGCATTTACAGTGTCTGTCATAGAAAATTCAGATCAGATCCTCAATATTGGCTTTTCCTATCAAGGTCATCCAAACCACTAAAAAGTCATGAGCTGCGGAAGGAAATTCTAACAGTTCTCATGTGGTCATTGCTAGAGAAATCATTTCCTTCAGCATCCATATGTTCAGCATATTTGCCTTGTTCTATCTTTGGTGAAGTTGTGGCATGGCTTTTAGGGAGAGGAAGAGACAAAAAAAATATCTTGCAGAGGAAACTTTTGGGCTAACCTATTTTGGAAAGTGTTACTGAATCATTACAGTGAGCAGAACACTCCGTTTGCTGTGGGTATGGAAGCTGGGAATTCTGCTTCTTCCTCGCCTTCTCACGCACTCTGTTTCTCCAGTTCGCAGCTGAGGCTGGAGAGCTTCCTTCTTTGTATCTTACCTTTCCAGCCGACATACACGTCTCACAAAAGGAGTTCCCTCACCAGCAGTGATGTTTCTGAAGTCTCAGCTACAGCCAAGTACACAAAACCACCAGTTGCTTACCCAAACCCTGCCAAGGGTGGTGCTTTGGTCCCATCCTGCCCGTGCAACGTAGGAAATACTGCGCTGGCTTTGAGTACAATAACTGGACCCCAGCTGGCTGTTCCAATGTGTGGCATTTAGAGATGCCTTCTTTTCTACTTTCACATCTACTAAACTATGATGGGCTAAACATCAGCTAAGGTGTATCATACAAACAGACCTCACCAACTTCCTTAGGTTTGCTTTATTTTAATAGGCATGGCATGCATTGAATTCAAGTTGTGCATTTCTGCTGTGTTGAGGAAGTAATTTAAAGTACAAGTCTGCATTTGGCTGCAAACAGAATACTCCTCTGTGTAGTTTCTTCTTTTTCTCCCCCTGTATTTATCAGCTTGGTACAGCTGTTGTAGTTGATATGATCAAAAATATCCTCAGGGGTACGTACACACACGGTGCCCTGTGTCCAAGTCCCTAATGCTACTGGGTAGCCGGACCTAAATACGGGGGCCCTAACCTGATCCAAGACAGCCCAGCTTTGAGCATGGGTTGGACAAGGTGACCCCAGGGTCTCTTGGCCTAAATTATTTTAATATCATGCCAGTTGGCTCCCTGCATACTGCCCTCAGCTAGCAAGATCTCCTAAAGGCAGACTGCGCTGCCCAGAGAAGCCCAATGGCCTTGGGGGGCGTCGATCCACCCTGGTTGCTTCTCAGCAGGAGTATGCCCTCTGGTTCCCATCTTGCCTGCTCTTATGGCTTTTTCTGGGTGTGGTGCAGGGTTCTGCCATGGTGCAGATGATTATCCTGGTGGGTACTCATCGCTGCTGTGGTTGAGCAGTTGGCTCTGCAGAAGGGATGACTGGATGCTTTGAAGAAGCTTGCTGTGTGTGCTGGCATGTTAGGAGGGCATAATAATAACGTAGGTCTTGCTACACTGCTTTGTGGGATGCCTGGTCATGAAACCAGGCCATCGGGCGATCCTATGCCTTGGGTCATCCGGAGAAAGCAAGTTGAGAGCCTGGGCTGAGCTGTGGGCAGAGATGGCCTGTGTCAGTGTGCTTTGTGTGAGCACTGGAAGGGCGATCCTAAGGCAGCGCTCTGCGGTGCTCCTGTGTCTGAACCTGGAGACTGAACTGCCATGGAAAGGAGGGAGGACCTGCAAGATGGAGGTAGAAGGAGGTTTTGGCTTAAAGCAGGCTGATGGTCAGTAATTAGTCCTAGCTGAGGAGCTTCCGATGCTGCCTTGCACTGGCCTTCATCAGCCTTCCCTGTGATTGCTGAATTGAGATGTTTTCTGCTAGCAGCCGTGGAAGTAGGCCTTTTTATAAAAAAAACAGATTTTTTATGATTGTTTCCAACTAAAATGCATCATGTGCACACACAGTCACGTATCTTTTCTTAAGTGCAGAAAAGCCTGAGAGGTAAGGCCCAAAAGATGTGAGGAGCCCTTTCCAGGGAGCAGAGGGTCAGAAGAAAAGGACTGTTCCTGGCAGTGGTCTGAAGAAAGGAACGTCTAAAACACCTTCACTCTGTGTTTTGTTTTGACTATCTGGGGATATTTTTCTTTAAAACACAGTATAAACCTGATGTCACTGTATATTTGTAATGAAGCAGGAAAGTGTTGGTAAGCCCGTGCCTAGCTGCAGTCACTGTAACGCAGTGGAACTGGTCTCATCTGAAATCGAATGCTTGAATCTTGGGGATGCCAATACCTCCAGCTTCAAGGCTAGAGGTGCTGGTCAAGAAGGACCAATGTCCTAATCCAAAATTCATTGCAATTGTGGATGAATAATTATTATCACTCTACTTGGGGAAAAAAAGGTAGCAGTTCACTGAATGTATTTTTTACTCTTTCCTCTTACCCCCCCAGCGAAGTTAACGTTTTTTCGTTCACTGTTTGCAAAGATGAAAGTATCATTCATTAAACACACAATTAAGGAAGTTTAATTTTCACAGGTTTCTGAGAAGAAAGCCAGAAATCAAAACTGGATCCTGTCACTCCTGATCAAGTCCTGATGGAAAGGTAAGAATTTTTTTTCTTTTTTTTTTTCTTTTCCCCTAGAGTTGGGCTTTGTCCCTTCTACACTTCAGTGCTGCTCACAGTTTTATTTCCAAAGCTTACTATGTCATCTTACAGACACGCTTTCCTAGAATTTGAATATCCATCCCTAATATATATATATATGTATATATATTGTGTATGTGTGTAAGGAAAAAGGAGTTCAATCAGATATTTTGATTAGCAGAAATAGGAGAAAGTTCTCCATGTAGAAAAGATACTGTCACCCATGTATTCAGTTACTAGTGCACAAATGACTTGGGGTGAGGCTAGTGAGGGCATTTATGGAAGACGATGCAAGGCTCCCACACATTTTTACACAGCTCGGTTGGGAGTATTCAAATTGTGGTTTGTTCTGGGATTAGTGTCTGCTGTCAGGTTTGTACCACATGTGGGCTGAAACAGGATGAGTGAAAATGGACTAGTTCTAGATTGCTAGCTCTGTCACTTTTTGCATTGTAATTTCACTTTATTTATTTTTATTTCTGGCTTATTAGCACAAATATTCCTGAGCACAATCCATATCAGCTATTTATATTCATAAACCTATTCCTATTTGTTCCAGCAGTCTCAGCCAAGAACATCCCAGAATTGACATTTTAAAAATCCTTTTGTTTATGGGAAATTTTACACATTGGATTTTCCAAACACTCAACTGGGGAGTGATCACTGCAAACATCTGAGAATACTTTAGCTATCCTAATTTTCTCATGATGTCTAACTAATATGCAAAGAGGGAACAACTGCTTGTTTTATAAACTAGTCTGCCAGGTTTCTTCAAAAGTTGTTACAGCCCCAAATATTCTAAGCAGACATTTGTATCTTAAATACATTTTGTTTTGCTTTTTCCCAGCAAAAGCTAATATTTTCCTTTCCTGGGATGTCTCAGGACTAGCTTTTTGAAGCATATAAGGCCTGTTGTGGGGACAACTTAAATGCAGCACAGGCTGACTGCGTGTCTTCTGCATAGGAGTGAATTTTGCCCTACTTCAGTCTCTCTTTAAGCTTAAGTAGATATAAGCTGATCACCAAATTTGGAATTCTGCTTTGTCTTTTAGTTCTGGTTAAAATAAATGCTACTGAATTTTCAAAGTTCAGATGTTCATTAAAATGCATTCAGCACTGCCCCTGGGATCATACCTAAAGTATTTGTAGGTAAGCAGTATTAGTATACAATTTGCAAAGCAATAACCCATATCTCAAGTGAAAATGAAGCACTGTGAAGCTAAGAGGTAAATAATAAATACTGATCAACAGGGACTGTGGAAAATCACTGTTGGAAAATGGTAAATCCCAAGGTTTTAGTTGTTTTGCTCTTACTTATTAACTCATGTACAGAGTTTTGCTGTTTTCTGCTGGTGCCCTGGGGGAAAGGTCTTTGTCGCTTTAGATCACAAAGTTTTCCAAATGTTTCTAACACATTCTGTCCTGTTTACCCAGACTTACTAAAAATAAAGAAACCTTTGGCAAACAATAGAGGCAACAAAGGAGAGGCTTCTGCCAATTATTATTGGCAATTATTGATGATAATAATAATGACTTGGTAGATGCTGCAGGAAAATAGCAACATGAGGTATTCATTCTTTTATTGCTTCATGGTATTCTGATACTGATCCCTTGAAATGCCTGGGAAAACAGGCAGGCTTTCTGGCACTACCAGTTTACAGCAAGTCTTCCAAACCTCTTCATTACTCCTGGCAAGGACTCTGGTCCAGGAAAACAGAGAAGTTTTGGACCGTATGTAAGTAGCCACAGACTTAAAATTAAGGCCAGGTAAAAGTGCTTCCTGGAACTTTGGTTCGGGGACTCATTTTGATCAATGAATAAATCTCTGACTCCCAGCAGAGACGCTCCAGTGCAGGAGTGATGCCAATGTTTCCAATCACAGTGCCTCTGCTGAAATGGTGATTGCTATCTGACCTGCCAAGGAAAAGGTGATGTGAGCCAGCGCCTTCAGAGAAACCATTGCTCTGATGCTACAGCATGGAGAAGTCGCTAGGACAAAGAATTGCTAAATATCATTACCCACCCTCAAACAATATCACAGCGGATGGCTGGGAACCACCCTGACAGTAGGGAGCGAAATTTTATAGGGACTTCAGTTCTAAAAATGGACAAACAATTGAAATATAAGACAGCTATCTCACTGGATAAATAACGTAAACCATCCAGGCCAAATAGAAATAATTACAGTGACGTCACTGGAAAAAAGAGCTGATGAAGAAAGTATGTAAAAATACCAACAGCAATTAAGGCAAGAGGCTTAAAGGCTGACTAATTGTCCAAAGACACTGGGTGCCATGTGTATTTCTTACAGAGGCAGTCTAAATATTCAGGGTAATTTAGTGGACAGAAATTAAATTTATATGTGGTAGGATTTTTTCCAAACTCTTATTTTTTTAGTAGTGAAAGTGGCTTAGATAATGCATTATCCATGTACAATTAAAACAGTAAAATTTTGATGCATTCATCTCAACTCTTATACTTTATTATTAATTGGAAATACTTAGATACTAAAGTTATGGTAGCCTTATGGTCTAAATTAGTACTAAGGGAGGTGAGAATTTCACAGAGAGATGTGTCAGTGTGACGTCCCAAAATTTTAGGAGAGAGCAAGAAGCTCCTCAGTACTTCAGCACGCTGTAACTTTGAGGGGAGAGTGATGAGTCAGGACCAGGAAGGAAATACTCTAGCACTCTAAGCAGGTGGGTGAATTGAAAACTGTGGCTGTAATGGATGGCACCAAGTTTGGTGGGGTTTGCCTCTTTCCATCTGAAGGCTGGCATTTTGGGAAGGGATGGATCAGCAGGACTTCTTTGTATGTCGTACTCAGGTATTTACAGATGTGCTGCGTCTTACCAGCTGGCACCTGCATACAAATAGTGTTGCTTATTCTTCAAACATTTATGCATGGGAGGAGTCTCACTGAAAACCAGGATTGTGTATTTACCATGAGGGAGAACACCTGTGCCATGGGCCTCTCCGTGAGCTGCAGGCTCAGTGCTTGCACTGATTTTAGGAAACTTACGGCTCAGATACTAGTAGCTCTTAGTAGATACTAGTAGCTCTTCAACTTCAATTGTTTGAACCACAGCATTGCCGCTGTGTTCAAAAGAATTGCCTTAGCGTATGTGTGAATACTTGGTATTTGACCCCCAACCACAATTTTTTTATTAATAATAATGAAAATATTAATGGTTGAGTATAATAATGCATGGGAAAAAAGAAAACAGTGCTCGCACATGAAATAAAGTATGCTGTTCAGTATTTTGGATAATAAGGGTGCTCAGAAATATTTCCACCATACTTGCATTTGTCTCCTAGTCAAGAAAAGGAAATGAACGTCAAGAAAGTGGACCAAAATTCCCTTCCCAGCCACATTTCCTGGAAGAGAAGAACGAGCAGTATGTATAAAGTAAGGAACAAGCTATAAGGCCAGCCAAGCCTGCCTCCTGTGGAT
Organism: Netta rufina; assembly: GCF_964035555.1. NCBI lineage: Eukaryota > Metazoa > Chordata > Aves > Anseriformes > Anatidae > Netta > Netta rufina. The sequence continues at coordinate 14,880,976 of NC_140136.1, forward strand.
AGTTAATCCATAGCTATAAAATTATATTGTTCTATGTGTTAGTCTTAAATGACTTGTACATGTGTCCATTGTTGTCGGCTTAGAAAGAATAGTTGTGAAACTTTGGTTCCAAGCATTTAAACATTTTGTCATGTGAAATGAACCCAAAGCAGCTCAGTTTTTTCAGCAGTTGCATTAAACCCTGGAAGGCTAGGTTAGAAAAGAGCATCTTCTAAGCATTCTGCACAGGGAAGCTGCAGGAAAATGTTGCAAAACTGTTTAACACTTGATGCTCTATTGTTTGGAAGGCCTGCTTGCTGCTTATAGTGTCTGATCTGTGCATTGACGTTATTGCAGGCACTGAAATTCACTGCATAATCACCAACCGACTTGATAAGCACCTACAGCCACCTTTCAGCAAATAATTTAAGTGCTTGGGTTTTTTGTTTCTCTGTGTTTTGTTTGTTTGTTTGTTTGTTTGTTTGTTTTAATTTTGTTTTTAAGGACAGGGGCTAAAGTATATAATGAGTGTGAGTCCACAGCAATCAGGTGTTACATCTGAAAGGAGCTCTCTGCTGATCCAGGCTTTGAACAGTGAGCCATGTTACCAGTAAGGTCTGCTGGAGGGGTGAGAAGGCAGAGCCCTTATAGTTTATACGGAGCAGGTGACTTATCTGTGTTTTAGTTCTCCCGCAGCTGATTTTTTTTTTTTCTTTTGTGGAATTCTGTCCTTTGTACCAACTTGTCTTTGTGGGAGCAGAGACTCAGAGAGTCCCTTCAGGAGAAAACGCTGCCAGAGTTAAAATATTGCAGGGGGGAAGCTTGAGTTTTAGATGGGGGCTCTGTGAATTGTCAGGCTTTAGCTCCAGGTGAAGTTAAATGCAGTTTGCAGCATGTCTTTCCCTCCTATGGATGTCCCTGCGTGGGAAGTATCCTCTCCTGGCACCTCCAGGAGCTGTGCTGCAGAAGAGCAGACCTGAGGGTGCAGTGCACGGTTCTTCCCACATCACCTGAGCTTTGTGCTTAGGCTGTCTTCATGCACATTGTAATTCTGCTAGCCATGTCCTTAGGAAGTGGAGTACTAAAATTGCTGTGTAGGCACATAATTAAATCACCTGGCTGGAAGAAGAGTCAATGCAAGTGGCACGAGACATGCTGCACACGTGTGGCTGGCTGCTAGCCACCTTCTCAGGGTAATTCCTCCATCTGGGAAGCTTCTGGCTTCAGGTGATGCCTAGCAGGTGGCTGCGATCTGCTCTTTCACACCTGCAGCCTCTTTCTAAAGTTCTAGAGGTTTTAAGGAGCCCTCAACAATTTTATTCCTTTGCACCAGCTGTGAGGTGTTGTGCTAGGAGGAGCCGTGAGGAGCTGCAGCTATGTTTAGGCTCCCTGCCTGCTTTTGAGGGGCTTATGTGGACTTCAGGCCTGGGAAGATTCTGGCTGTAATAACTGGTGAGTGATAAAGAGGCATTGCTTGCTTACCTGGTGTTCAGTGTGTTCCTGTACACAGCATTAAGGTAGCAGATCACAGAGCATTGGAGGGTTATTTTGGAAAGGCAAAAAGACTGCATTTTGCCTTTCAACTTTGGTTCCGACCCTGTTAGGCAGCAGTAGGGAGAGAATGGCATTAAAAAGAAGAGGACCGTGGTGATGCGGTTCAGAAGAGCTCTAATGTTCGTCTATGTGTTGTTTCATCCCGTGTTTGAAAGGTTTAGTGTTAGAAGTAGAAGCTGTTGGGGAAAAATCTGTTGGGAAGCAGCCCTGTTCCCAAATCTGTGAACTTAGAGACAGATCAAAGGCAAATCTGAAAATAACACTGATCAGATAGTAACAACTAGTTTGTGAGAAAAAGGTGTTGTGGTTAAGGTTTATTTTTAATTTCAAATCTGGAGTATTAGGCTGACTTCAGAAATCCTTTTGGTGAAGGAAACCTTGATTTATTTTTTTCTTTAGTGTATGCATCTGATTCTCTAACCTTGTAATGGGGCATATGGTAATATATTGGTCATGTTAGTAAACATGTGCTTATAGAAAAGGCTGGTGGCTGCAGTGGCGTGGCCAGCTCGGTTGTTGGGAGAGGTGAGTAGCCAAAAGTAATGTCAGAAAGCACCTCCAAAAATGTGAGTTTCAACCCTAATAACTGGCTCAGGCACTGGTGAGCTGGTATTGCTTCCAGGCTGGTTGTGAGGAGCCTTATTTCACTTCCAAATAGCAAGTAACGTCGTGTTGTAATCGATCTCTGGCCAGCCTCGTCTTTTCATCTGTGTGTCCACAGCCCTCAGTACGAAGAGATTTGAGGCTCAACTGAAAGCCATTTCATGTACCACATGGTGGGCAATAACACGGGAGGCCTCCCCTCCATCTCTCTAAACGAAAACTGATTGTGTAGTCAGAGCGCAAAGGCTCTGCATCTGTAGGTTGCACTCAAGCCATGTGCACACAGAGCAACTCCTCTGGTATGCAAATCCTCCAAAAGCAAAATAAAATACTGCCTCCATGTAATTATTTCAAGAGAATGCCCGTGCTCAAACATAATAGCTAATACAGGAATTGTTTTTAAGTTAATTGTGTGTATGTATATATGCAGTTTACTATTAAGCTTTAAGTGTAAGGAACCCTTTCTGGAGGACAGCGCAATTTCTTTTTATTCTTCTCTCCCTCATTTTATTCTGAAGGGTCTTGTTCTGTCACTTGGAGACATATTGCTGAGCAAGATCAGTAACTGATCTGGCACTTCCAGCTCATCTATTTACCTGCGTTGTGCAGAGACTGAGGGATTGAAAAATGCCTGGTGCATATGTTTTCTCCACTGAAACTAGAAACAGTTCAGCAACTTCACTCTGTTTTGGTTTGTGATTTATTGACATGAATTCCTAACATCATGCTGGTTTCTGAAAAGATGTTTTGGTTTAACAAAATGTAGATAATTGCTTTGATGTTTTGGATTAGAAGAACTGTTTATCTTGTTTAAAAAGTGATGACATTTTTTTTGCAATAATATTGTCTTTATTCATACACGCATAATGGTTTGTTACATTGATTCTGACTTCCAAAAAAATAGATGGCTTAAAAAAACATAGAATAGCTGGTAATGTAAGGGTGATAATTTAGAGATAGTCAGCTGATACGATTTAGTTCACATTATTCACTTAGGGAATAAAAAATGAATATTAGAAAAATATATTAAAACCTAAAGCCTTCTCATTTTGCTGCTGCTTTTGGCATATTTGCCAAGGGACACAACGGCGATGTTAGGGAAAGAAAATGGTTTCTGGCTTGAGATTGTACTAAAGAGTTCTTGGTTGAATTAAAAGTGACTCCAGAAATTGTGCTTCACACTTGCCTTGTGCTTGCGTTCAAATGCAGGGGCAGATGTACTCTACTTCCTGACATTGTTGCTCTTATTTGGAGCTGGTGTTTTGGTGTTAGTGTGTGTGGCTGCAGCACCAAGCGCCAAGTTGGTAGGTGTTTTTTTTTTTTTTTTTTTTTTTTTTTCGTTCTTATAAGAAATAGATATCTTTTTCTTTAAAGTATATATGTTTTTGTGCCTAAACGTAGGTCTTTTCACATGGAAACAATTGTATGCAGAAAATTGCTGGAGCAATTTTGGCGGCCATTTTTAATTTAAAAATTTGCCCGTGCACAGTGCACCCTTGTTTCTTCCCAAAACGTATTTTAACAGTCAAGTAATATAAATTCTTTAAAAATGGAGTTTTTTAAAGGAAATACTGATACAATCTTAGCTGCTTGCATAGCAACTTGACAAACAGTCCCACCTGTGCATTCGTGCTGACTTTTCATTTCTTTTGCTTTTCCCTCAGCTGCAACTGGCTTTTTTTGATGGTTACTCTTTTTGCCATTGACTATTCATGCGCTGACAAGAAAATTCTCTACTGTTTCCTTTTACAGCAGGTTTTTGTGAGACTTAAGCCCTGAACCAGTTATGTTGATGTGGGAAAGTTTGATTCATTCGGTCAAAATTGATACAGTTACTTCGCGATTTCAGGACTTTTGTAAATTAATTTAAAAATTCTTCTTTCACACTTAATGCCTTTTCTCATCCAAATGCTTTTCCTGTCACATTCATCAATTTTTATGATACACTGTAAATTGTTCTCTAGTCTTTTGTGGTAATTTAGATGATTTATCTATTAACAAAATTGTAATACAAGAATACAATAATTTTCTGCTGCGTGCCATAAAGTTTTCAAGTAATAACACTTCTGTCAAAGATGCTATGACATCCTAGGAAACAGTTGAAGTGGATATTTTTCTGCCGTTGCCTATGGTGTTTCAGGAGGTTTTCAGTGAAGTTGAGCCTCTAATTAAGCATGGAAAGCAGCTTAGTATCTTCTAGAATTATTTAATCCTAAAGCCAAAATTAACTAAATTATTTCCCAGGCTCGGTAATTAGAATCTTGCTCATGATTTTAAATACTTATTTCCTTCTTCGATGCACAACTGATTCTTGGTGCTTCATTCATTACTAACTGCATGGTTAACCTCAATGTATGCACAGGCAAATTCAATTTTGCTGCAGTAATTAGTATGCATTTGGGGGGGGGGAGAAGTAGCTTGCATAGCACGCTTTGCTACTATCTTACATATTATGCATGTATTAGAAAGAACAAATCACAGATGTAAATAAAACAAATAACCTATATTGCTAATGGATCTATTTCTGTAAAGTTTAACTGCACTATAAGAATTTGAGGAGGGAGGAAGAAACAAAGAACAATATTAGAAGTTCAGGCAATGCAATGTGAAGCTGGATGTGAAGGAAAAAGGAATTGATTCTTGTTTTTAGGAAGTGTTCAGACATTGCATAGTCTTCAAAACTCATTGCCACATGGTTTTGCAGAAACCAAGAGACTTGGGTTAGAAAACAAATTAGACATTGAGTGAGTTAGTAAACAGAGCTAAGAAATAGCATCTACAGATGTTCTAAGGAAATAAATACTGGGGATGGTTTGTATATACGTATGGATTTTTAATTTAAAGACTGTTATTGTCAAAAAAAAAAAACTAGTAATTTATTACAGCTAAAGCTAATTACAGTCTGTTTTTATTTGGTGAAAAAGGTGCCTTTTTATTGATTAGTGATTTTGGTTTAGGAATCCTTACAGAAGGCAGAGGTCACAGGCAGTTACAGAATATCATTTCAGACAGGAACAGGCATCTATAGAAAAAATTAAGGATATCGACATAATACCTAGAGTTTTAGAAGTCATTGTAGGATTCACTCTGCCTAGCAAAGGCAGCTTTTAACTGGTGAGGTTTGTAAAAAGACTTTCCTTGTGTGCAAGTTTTTCTGTAGCTGTATAATGCATTTTTCCCCCACTTCTGTCTGAAACAGCAGTGGCCCTGGTTAGAAACTAGACAGCCAACCGCTCATCTGGCCCCCAGGAACAATTCCCAGTCTGCTGACTTCACCCTTATTCAGCTGATCTCCTGGCACCTGGGGGATTGCATTCCTGTTTTTCCAGTGAAATAATATAGTGGGATATTTTGCCCCAGGAGGAAGGCTGGCGGTGTGTGTTGTGTATTTGCCAAGCTGGGGCAGTGATGGTCGAGGTCCTGGGGCTGTATGATCTTTCCTGCTGGTGTTTGCTGATCGCTGGACAGGGACTTTTGAAGATAACTCTCTCTGGTAATAATTTAGCCCTGGCTAAAGATGTTCTATCTCCCTGCCATTGTTCCTCAGGGTTTGGAAATAAGTCATGCTGGGTTCAAAATCAATAGATAGTCATTTTATGGTCATTTGTGCCTTCATAAGGCTATGAGTAAAGAACTCATTAAGAATCACTTAGATTTACATGGCCTTGTCTCTCCTTGACCTGAAAGCTGTATAACAGGATGCTTGAACTTCTTGTTTAGGGTAGCAAGATGTGATGTTCCCTTCATCTAGCGCTGACTCTTCAGAGAGAAGTCTGTATCTGAAAAAGAAATAGTGTGTAAAAAGATATGTGATTAATCACTACATGTTTGTTCATGCCTTCAACACTATCTTTCTTTCTGGGAATATATTAGCCATGAATAATTTTTAACATCAGAGGATACAATCAATGAGGGTTTTGACTGACTAAGGATTTCTAGGTTTTCCCTATGAAAAAGTTGACATTCATTAAGGCTAATCAAAAAATAAAAAAATTCAATACAACACTTTTTACTTGATTAAAAAAGAGTTGTTAAACCACAAAAGGAAAATGTTTCATGGAAACATGCCGATGCTGCTGAAATCTTTACATGAAAAAGTCCAAATGAATCGTCAGTGCACTAATCTCACTTCAGGAATGTTGAATGCATCACTTTGTGTTTTCTGATGTTTTTAAGTGTATACAATGTAAAGTAAACTTAATACACTTGTCATATACAGGGGAAAGCATATAATGGTACTAAATTGATTGTTTTGTCACATAGAAAATTCCTTGTTTTTATTTAGAAAAATAAAAACCAACTCTCACACTTAACTAAGAATTCAGATTCTAGATTGTTACCAACACTGTGGCAGCTGTATGAAAGGGAGCATTTTACATTCAGTAAAAAAATTGCAGGATACTATCTTAATTTTTATCATACTGTCAAGTGACAAAAAGGTGCAATTTTTCTATTTCCCCTAATGACAGCATAGGTCTGAAGGGGAAGCTCTGCTCTTACGTTCTGCATAGTTGTTTCTGAATACTGAGCTGAAGGGATAAAGAAGCTGGTTAGTGCAGACCCTTGTTGCTGATAATATTTATTCAATACTTATTCAAGCAGCTAGAGTGAAGCTTCTGCCTTATCAGTGTCTACTGTTTTCTCAGGATTTTTCTATTCCCCAGAAATCAGGAGAACCAGGCAAGCCTCTCTCTGTATAGAGCTATTAGAGAACTTCCAATAGGGAAAATGTGTCTGTATACTCCTGCTGTTGCACACAAGAAATCATTACTCCTATGCTCTCATCTTCCTGCTCCATTTGTATATAACACCCACCAATTCTCCCTTTCCATCTCTTCTTTTCCTCTCACATCTCCATATGCTTCTCAGTTGAGAAAGACTTCAGCTAATCTATGAAATGTGTACACTGCTCCCTCCTTCAAAGAAATTCCTTAGAAACCAACCATATTTCAATTATAGTGATTCCATACTTCTATTTCTCTGCATTGTGAGCTATAAAGAGAATTATTTTAAGGAATGATGCAGCAGTGGAAAAGGCAGTGCAACCTTAAGATGCATTAGGAGTGGTATTTCCAGAGGAAATAGTGGTGCTATTATAGAGACTGATACAACTTCAGAAATATCGTGTAGTGTTGGTCACCTATGGACAGGAATGTTCTGTAAAACTGGAACAGATGTAGAGAAGGGTCATAAGGCAATACAAAACCTATTTTATGAGAAGAAACAAAAGGCTTTTACATGTTCTAGCACAGCAAAATAAAAGCTGAGGGCTTATGTTTTCCGTCTAGCATATAATGTTTGGGGATGCACAGGAAAGAATCTAAACTCTCTGACAATGCAGAGAGAAACAGTTCTTGAATGGACTTGGACTTTTTTTTCTCTTTACACTGAAACCAACCAGGGTCTTAATGAGAATATAGGGAGAGAAAAGTTCTGTGTGCTTTCATGGAAGCTATGTGAAGTGCCAGGAGACCAGGATGTGCACCATAGGAAAACCTTTTCTATGAGCCCCACAGCATTGTAAGTTTTCTCCATTAATAATTTAAGTCTTCTACTTTATATCTCACACATCTGCTATAAAACATTTAGCCTCACGCTCAGGCATTCCTTACTCTTCCCCGTACTTCCTGTGTGATATTAGGTAGGTCACCATGTCCTTCTGTCTTCCATGTGTACAATGCATGTATTAGTATTCCTCACCTCAAAGGGATGCTGGAAGGATAAATATAGTAATGGCTGTGTTGGCAGAGGCCAGTAAATATTTTATCATAGGCAAGGAATCTCTTTGCATTCATATAATTTCTCTGTTACACAGTATTGTTTCCGTCAGAAAGCCTATATAAAGGATGTAAGAATAATAATGAAATGTTTGGTTAGTTTGCTTACAGATAGTTGCACGTCTGCATTCCTGGTTTTGATGATATAGAATGTAAAATTATTCAGAGCTTGTTCTGGGCTCCCCAAACAAGCCTGACATGGGCGTGCTGGGATGAGTCCAGCAGAGGAGTGCAGAGGTTGGGGCAGCTGAGCCAGCTGGGGTGGGTCGGGGGACCTTAGCAATGTGCATAAGTATCTGATGGGGCAGAAGAGATGGAGGCAGGCTCTTCTCAGTGATGCCCTGTGATGGGACAAGAGGCAACGGGCACAAACTGAAATGAAAGAAGTAATGTTTAAACAAAAGGAAAAGCTTTTGCAGCATGGGGTGACTGAACACTGGAGGAAGCTGCCCGTGGAGGCTCTGGAGCCTCCATCGCTGGAGCAAGTGAATCTTTATACATTTTGTACGTGCTCTTAAAGTAAATAGAGTAGGAAAGAAACCTGAGATTTGTTCATTCTTAATAGTTCTCTGCTACCTGTGAGCATGGCAGCTTGAGCAAGGTATGAATGGCGAGTTTCTTACCCCAGTGTCACTTGGACTTTTGCCATTGACTTCTGTGCGGTCAGAATTTCAGGGTAAATGATTCAAAGTAGAGAGCCACTGTTGTTCTTAGAGCTGCTGTTTTCTTTTCATTCTGAATCAGTATTGATTTACTTCTCAAAAGGGAAGGCTAAAATCTGTGTACTTTAGAAGTACATAATGACACTTTTGTGTTATGCTTTTTAAAGCAAAAAAAAAAAAAAAAAGTACATCCTGTAACAGAGATCTGGCAAGAAGAAAACAACTTGTGGCTTCTACATCAATTTTATAAAATAAATGTAATCCTGTCCTATGAACAATGGGGGATTAAGTTTGTATCTGAGTTTAAATTTTCTGTAGTGACAACCCATAACTCCAAAGTAGCAGACTTTTTCCCAGTACAAGTATCTAAGTTGTTTCACAAAATGAAAGCTCTACTGTTCTAAATCCCAAAAGGAATATTTTAAATATTTTTTTCGTTCCATTAGTGTAATTTTCCCCGAAATAATAGAAACCTAGTCAGAAAAGAGGGATGGTGGTTCCTTGAGGGAACCTTTTATCTTGGCGTTTGCTTGTGGGGTGAACATCCACATGCATCTGAGAGAAGAGCCATGCTGAGTGCTGCTGCTATAGATCTAGTCATGGGTTTTCAGTGTATAGTTCCGGAAGCATTTTCTTTTGAAAAATTTTGAAGCATTTTGTTAAGGCAAGATTCACTTTTTTTCTTAATCAACTGAACTATCTAAAAAAGAACAACATCAAGATTCGTCCCAGAGGGACTCCTTCCCGGACAGAGCTTTTTGTTCCATGATGAGAGACAGAATCAGAGCTGTCCAAATAATAAGAACCAGATTGCTGAAGTGGTTTATGAGGGGAGACTCAAATTTGATTTATTGCTCATTGTAGGGTCTGATTATCTGTTGTTGTGAATTTTCATGTGGCCACTGGTATACGTCAAAATGTTGTGAAAGTTTAATAAAAGTTTGAAGTTGAAGTGCATTTACATTATTTATTGTTCTACTCCGCTTCTGTTTAAAAAATAATCGTTTGCTATCCAGTCAGACAGCTGAAAGTCTATCCAGTAACTAATCGAATGCCATTAATGGCAAAACATGAAAATAGAAGATGAAATAATACTTTTCTGGGAATAGCTTTAGACTAATTTTAATTAGTTGGATAAGATCTGTAAATTACAAACACATTTACAGAAATTCAAAGCTGTTTTATGAGATGTTTGCAATAGATTGCAGAGAGTTTGGTTATGACTCCTCAAAAAGCATTATGTAGCCAACTTCAATTAATGTATGTTAGCTAGTTATATCTCTTACAAAATACAGCGCGCACCAGTACTATGTACTGTACTTGTCACACACTTACATTTTCATGCCAACCACAACAGGGTTTATTCAGAACCAGTTGTTAGTCCTTATAAAATGTGTTGTCTTGTAAGGCTCGTTGGTAGGGGAGTAAGACACAAAGAAAAATGCGGGTAATGTAAAATTAAGGTGCATGTGTTGTCAGACTGGGCAGTGGCTCCAAAATACTCTTGGTCTGTCAATGCACTATGCTGCCATGTACGATGGCACTTCTCTTGGGAAGGTAACTTAATGATCTTTGCGACCACAATCACAGAACATTTATGTGACCCGATTTGCATTCACCCCTTTAGGAGTGATTTCACTGTTAGTTTATTCAGTCTGAGTCATGCTCCTTCTGGTATCTCCAGTGCATTATAAACTTGCAATAGTGAAAATGATGATGATTTAAGATTCAGTGTATTTGTGCTTTTGTTTTTAACCAGCAAAATATAGTAGCATGATTCCCCTTTTATATGCTTATTTTGATTGCTGTCAGCAGAAAATTAACCAGAATATCAAAATTGTTTCTCAGATTGTGTCAGTACTGCGTTTTGGAAACATGGGGGCGAGGCTCATGGAGCTGCAGTTGTTTTATACAATTTGGGAAGGATTTTATAGAATATTTTTTTACAGTAGGAGGAAAGGGCTTAGAACAAAAGACCAAACTAAAGAAGTGTACAGACAATGGAATAGCAAGTGAATGCAGAGTACTGGAGGGAAGAAAGCAGCCCGTCACTGTTCTTTACACTCTGCCAAACTAACTATGTTAATTCTGGCAAGGGAATCCACTGTCACGTTAGACACCTCAGTATCACCTCCTCAATGTGCAGCTACATATTAAAAACAACAACAACAAAGAATTGTGAAGTTGCAAGAGGAACAGGTAAAGAGTAATGCCATGTGCAGTATTGTCTGAATTGCTGTGTGCTGGTGCTGATCACAGGCTGTCAAAATTACTGAGAGGGACGTTGAAAAAGTTAAGAAAACAAAAGGTTGGAGTGGGACTGCAGCTAAATGGCAAAGGTTGGATGGTTTGACTTAGAAGTGGCGACTGCTTACTGGAGTCAGGAGGGCTTGGCAGCAGCTGCCTCTCTAGTGCAGGATCAGGGCTAAGGTCTGTTACTGTTACGCATACCATCAGGAGAAAAATGTTATGGTTCAAAGGCCGTGCTCTAAAGTTTTAGGTCTGTTAGATTCACCACTCTTAAATCTAAGAGTCAGCTTTATTATTTTAACTAGTTTACAAGGAGGCAATATATGTGACTGCATATATTGTCTGGGATAGTTGTGTTTTTCACCAATAAGCTAGCTCTTCTGGCATGTTGAATGCATGGAAAAAAAAGTTTATTGGAAATTATTGTATTTGAAAAGGCCTTAGCTATTCCCCAGAAAGAAGAGCAGCGAACACAGGGTCAATTTACAACCTGACCTGAAAACACAAAGTTGATAATCGGCCATCATTGCTTATTGTATCTATGATCTGATTTGTTGAGATGCTCAATAAATCCACTATTAGGAGAAAAAGTGCTTACATGCATTTTTTTCCTTAAAAAAAAATATATATAAAAATTAAACAACAAAATAAAAGATTGATTGACAAGACATCAATAAAGCTTTGAGCATACACTGCTGACCTTTTTTTCTTTGCACTGCAATCTGTGTTTATTAGAATTCAGCTCCTATAAATAGGTTTCTGTGGATAAAAAAGCAAGCAGGTTCTTAGGAGTTTTGTTCAATAAACTTCTGTGAAAATTCTAAAGACTTAATACATGGCTTTCAATTTAATTCATTCTGTCTTCTCTTCTTAAAAATAAGATATAAGTGGGGATGAAATGGGTTTAGCTGGTGGAGAGTTTTTTCTAAAGCTGTATTCTTAAAACTCACCTTTCCTTTTTAATGTCTGCTACAGCAGTTCATTCGGAACAGACAGGATATATATCATCTCATGCTGGTACTGTAGGCGATTTCTTCCCTTTAAATAAAAACATATTATAAATCTGTGCTGCACTTGAGTGTTGTAAGTGCTCAGGTTAGTGACTTCAAAAGTAGAGCTGAAATGAGGATTTGGCAGGCACTAAAAAATACTGACCAAGTCCTCAGACCCTATTTTCTATTTGATTTTCCTGAGCAGAAAATCTCTTCAGAGCCTTTCAAAACAGTAAAGGTGGTATAGCAGTGATGTCAAGTCTTTTAATTTTATTGCAAGCCTCCCAGTATTCCTGTATTAAGTCTTTTTGTTCTTAAAGCCCTGCCTTTTGGAGTCTTCTGAGAAATTATTTCGTTTTGTGTTGCAAAAGGAAATGTGTAGGTGATGTTGCTATGAGAGGAAAAAAAGTGAAATGAAAGGAGGGGACTAAGTTTGAAGCCTGGTCAGCAAAGTTCCCGGACAGGAGCTCGGGATGTCCTTACCTTCTCAAGTATGTTTCACTAAGACTGAATCTTCCAGTGCTGGCAGGTGAAGATACCTTTGTCTTGGGCTCAGAGTAGGTATGCATTTTTCTGCAACAGTTTCATGATGGGGGGGGAAAAAGCCAGTGTTATCAGATTATTGTCCCACAGTTTCCTTCTTCCTTAGTATCCCTGAAAAACAAAGTTGCTTGTGTTTAACACCTTCTGTTACTTTCTTCTGATGTGCTAATTCTGGATCAAGCAGCTTCCACCAAATTAATCATACTAATCCTAATTAATTTAGGCTATCTCCTCCCCTTTCCTCCCCGTGGAGGTCTTCGTGGTGTTTTTTGTTTGCTTTTAACAGAATTCTTTCTCCATTGTTTGACTGGAAGGTCCTTTCACAAGTTACTGGCTGTTTTAGCAGAGTACAAAAGAAGAAAAACTTGCTGTTATTTCTTGTAGCATGTCCCATCAGAGCATCTGCAGGACACCTGGGTTGGTCCCACGTAGCATGGAAATACTCCACTACTGTCCACTACTTGGACAGCTGGCCTCTTGGCACATGCTATCATTGAAAATCAAAGGGCACTCTGTTTCAGATAGTAGGTGAGGGCTGCATTGGCTATTTGTATTGATCTAAGTCTTTTATATATAGATGGTAATCGATCCTCTACCTCTGTTTCTCTCATCTAAATAGAGTTAAAAATACGGTATCAACTTTGGCCTGTAGTTCTTGGATTGGATGTACCGTGTATACAGGAAGCTTTATCTTAATTCATCTCTGGTTGTATTAAACCCTTCAGCTTCTGGGACAAAAACACTGGATTTGATTATTCCTCTCACAATTTTGAGTATGCTGAAGTATGATTAGGGAAAGGTTGCACCATAAACCAGGTAATATAATTTCTGTAAGCCAAAAGGTGCAAGGGCATATAGCACTCTACAAAGAAGATACAAAGCAGAGAGAGCCTGCATTTTGTCTGCCCTTAGATCTACAGAAAAAAAAAGTAGCATGTTGTAAGTGATTTCATCAAATACAGGAAATTCATAAGGTTTCCTGCTAATGTTGAAGATGCTACGAAATAAGAGGGCTTTTTAGAAATGCTCTGTATTTGTAATGGACATCGTATCCTACAAATCATTCCCATTTCTGCACAGTGTTGAACAGACAGCTATGCTCCAGTCAAATTTTATCTATTAACCCTAATATTTTAGGGACGTGCAGATGTTACTTGCAGATGAGAGGACCATATAGAACTTGAATTCTGCTTATTCAGTAATAACTTGTTTTGCAAGCTCTGATCCTTGAGATTATTAATTACCATGCTACCCAGGTGCAGTGGAAAAAAAAATATTTCTGATATAACTGAGCACATTGAAAATACTGGATTAAAGAATTAGCTCTGTCACATCTTAAATAGGGCAAAATAACATTGCTAATCAAAATCTGAGCACATACAAGGTGATCATTTACCTACTTCCATCGCACATTGTTTGAATAGTTTGTATTATGGATGTGAAATTGCCCTCAAGGAGGCTAGTTAAAGTAATAAAGGCTTCCCTTTGCCTCAGGAGCCACTCCCTTTGTGATATGACCTTTCTGTGACTTCTGAGCTCAAATCATTATGAGGAGAAACAAATGCTTATTTTAAGTCTTTTTGAAGGCTTTTCAGGCATTAGGTTTTATGGCTAGGCCTTTTTCTCTTTCTAAACTAGTTTTGTGACTGGGTGGAGCAGGGAGATGTGGGGGGAAGACACTATCACAATTGGAGACCTTGAACGGTGATTTCTGTGCTGTGTGTTGGGGTTTGGGGCTCGCTTTGAGGAAGAATGGTGGTTTTTAATTGAGGATAAAAGCAGTTGCAGTCCTCTGTGTTCCCCGCAGTGCTGCTGGGGCCGTGTGGGCCGCGTTTACCTCAGCTCGTGCCAGCGCTGCGGTCACCTCAGCTGCCATGCCGCTATTTCTCAGTAAGGTGCCCTCACCCCATTGCTGATGGGGGACAATGAAAGCCCAATTTCTGACAGTAGGTAGAAGTGTTAAAGATGAGGTAGAAATAAAGTGAGAAGAGTGTTTCTGTCAAGGCTGAGTTGTGCATGGATGTGGTGCTGCCTGAGGTACGGCTGGTGTCGTCGGGCTGTGTAACATACCGTGTCGTGCCAGCAAGGCTCTGCTGGGACTCCAGAAACCAGACTTAGTCAGAAAAATGCAGAACTAGACACCCTGAGACCTGTTTATTTAAACAAGATGTACAGGTATGCTGAAATTCAAGCATATATTTCACTGTGGCTTTAAGAAACACTGGCTGTGACAGCAGAAAGCTGAGGCCTTCCCAGCATGCTGCGGCTGCGGTCCTCAGCTTGGAAATGTAATGTCCAGGCCTGCGTATGAGGAACATCAAAAAAACCTCCTCAGACACAGCTGCCTGCTGGCTCCCCAAAGGTCTCAGGAGAAGTGAGGTGATGCACCTCCTACTGATAACCAGGAGGGCCAGTGATGGTCCTTCCTGAAGTGTTTGTGTTGGTGATGGGCTCTTCAGGTTTTCTTTGTGTGCTTTGGGTCATCTGCACACTCAGCAAACGTGGTGGGTAAACAATCTTTTTATGACGTATAGATTTTCTTATGGTTAATCAAAGGTTTTAGAAGGAAAACCATAAAACTCTGAAAGTTGTCATAAACTTACAGGGCTACATAGCAACGCTGTAGAAGACTTATTTGTGGCCATCTAGAGTCAGGTAGGTCACTGCCTGATAACCTTTAGGGGTACTGTCTGTGGAAAATTGAAGGTTACTCAAGTAGAAGCAGATAGATAAGGAGAGATGCTGTAAAAGAATGAGTAACTTCCAAATATGCTTATTTCTATTCTCATTCCTGTTTTGTGGTAACTGATGATTTCTGAGTGTCTGTGTTCAGAACTACTCACCAGGCAATTTCTGTAAGCTTTCTTCTTTGCGGATGACTTGGGAGAAATATGTTATGAGTGAAAATATTTGGGCAATGCTGGAGAGACATAACAGGTCATCTGTGTGGTGCTGTTAAGTTGTGTCTGGGTGAGCAGAACCTTACACTCAGATTTTTGGGAAATGTACAGGTTCTGAGTTGGATCATAACTTTTTAAAAATAATCAAGGATCCACTAAAAATTCATTGTTTGTTTGAAAACAGTGCCTCAAGAAAGCATCTTTCCTAGAAATTTGTTGCAAGTAAAGACAAAGTGAAGATAAACACTCTTCATCTGAGCAAATATTCATAGGAAATTGGCTGTTGATGTGCGCTTTGCCCAGCAGAATTCACCAAGGTGCGTTTGGGAGTATTCTACCCACTCAACTGTAATCTTAACGCAAAGTGTAGAACTAAGTATACAGTTACCATTTGAAATATCGCTTAATATCTTTTCTGCAAATTTTCTAATTTGTTTAATTAAAACTTAGCACTCCATTTCACTTCATTAGATCCATTTAATTTCCATGTATCTAAGCAGTTTTTCGAGTACGTAATTAAAAGAATAGTTTTAATAAAATCAGCACTTTCTGTACATTAACATGCTCAAGAACAGGATCTGTATTTTCTTGTTGATCAGCATGTGATAATAAAAGCATTAATGTAAAGTAATAACAAAGAAAGAACCTGGTGCTGCTCAAGAAGTCCACCCTGAAAGTGCCCCCCCCGGGTGCTTTGAGGGAATGTAAGATCTGTATGTTTTAGTGGAACTTTTCAGGAGGAATGAATGCAGCAATAATCCTTGATACTCACTTTTAACAGGGCAGTAGGGATTCCTCATGAAGACAAATAGCCTGTGGTGAGCATCTAAGAGTTTGGGTTTGGGTGTGTGGGTCCCAAAGTACCATATAGAGGTGGATTTCATTAAGCCAGTTTTTACAACTGAAGGAATTGGGATGTAGAAAAAATGACTTGCATATGGTCGATCAATAAATTGGAAGCAGAACTAGTGGGGTTCCCAGCAGTTTTCTTTGTCACGCTCGGTCTGAGAGGAGATGAGACGAGACTGTGGTGGTTCTGTTGCCTAGTGGCTACAGCCTGTGGATGTCTGGAGGAAGAGAGAATGTTTTAGCAATCGATATCTGTGTGGGATGAGGATTAATCCCATCTACATTTTCCTCTGATAGGCCAGTGCTATGACTGAAGGGAAGAAATGACCCCACGCCTTGATCGTTGTCTTAAAGGAATAGAAAAAGCTACATGGAAATGTACTATATAGTTTCAGTCTATAGCTCCTTCTAAAATGTGCATCAAATATAGATGGAAAGTTGAGGAAACAATGGCTTACCCCACAACAGTAGCTTCTAACCTGCCTGATGCTCCCAAGCCCGTGAGACTCATATAATGAAAACTAATGTATAGTACAGCAGCAAGATGAATCTGGGTAGTCTTGTTCTCTGAACTCACACTAACTTTGGTGGTCTTTGCAGCTGACTTTCAATATATACTTTTGCTAAACTTTTATGCAACTGGAATTTTGTATTCTAGTACGTGTACAATGTTGAGTAGGGACTAAATAATTCACTGGTGTGTTTGGGAGTTCTGTATGTGCGTGTGTTTATGTATGTTTGTGTGCAAATATTTGAGGGTGTTACTGAAAAGGAAATATGATAAATAGGAGCATACACCCCTGCTTCTAGTCTGCTGCGACGGCGGACAGCTGTCTTGCAGACCTTTTCTTCCAAAGGCTCCAGACTGTGTGCCACATGCTGTGTTGTGTTGTGGCCACAGTATACATCACAGCACAGTTCACTGTGTGCCTTACAGCACACTCAGTGTACGGTGCCATAACAAACTGTAGCAGGTTACTAAAAGCCCATAAGTTCTGTTCCACACGAGGAAGATGAGTGAGATTAAAGGCATAATTGGATCCACTTAGGCATTTAGATGTCATTTTAATTCTATGCAGCCTCAGAATGAAACCAAAGTAAATGTAACTTTCGAGTCCTTATCTGCTCTAGATAGATATTAGCAAAGCTCTTTCAGTGTATGAGCACTACATTTTAACGTAGTTCTGTAAACCCCTTTGTATGTCTTTTTTTCCTGAAAAGGTTGTAGAAACTCAAGATATATCTGACAGTTCACTTGCAATGGATGTAATTAAGCAAAATTAAGTAAATTAGATTACTTCTAATGTATTTTCATGCATCTTATGCAGATTCTAAAGAGTTATAAATGGCTTGGTCTAAAGGCAATTGAGGGTAATGGGAATCTTTGGGCCTCAGGTTAGGCTCTGTAAGAGTTTTTCGTTAATAGAGAGGATCAGAGTATTTTTATGGCACTCGAAAACTGATAGGATTGATACCTCTGTTAATAAAACTCTTAACCAAAGCTTCTCTTTTCTCAAATGTCAGCTGTAAGGATATTGGCAAAAGCTGTCAAGGCTAAAGGATTAGTTATTCATCTATTTTCTTTCTGGTCTTTCTTGATGCACCCTTTCAGCTGTAGATACAATGCGCTTACTTGTTCCGAGGGACTTTCTCTATGTTAGTCCTGGTCCTGCAGTGGTACTAGGTGTGCTGCGAGCACTTGGCCGTTGGATCACCTGAATCACGGCACCTACACCATTTTCCTTGTGGCAGGTTGTGGCAGCTGGTGTGCAACGATCAGACGATCCAAGCTAAGCATGCTTATTTGGCAGGAGGAACAAAGCACAAAAGGAAGAAAGACTTTTGACAGTAAGCAATGTGTACATCTGTTTGACATTAAAACTGATCAACGCATGCTGGGAAACCAAAGACCTAACTTGTACATGTATTTATGCATCTAGCCTCTGCTGCGTGTGGTGGGACCTGGGCCTTAGCATGCACTGGCCCCAGCCCTTGGCAAGCCCCGTCGATTTGCAGGAAAGGAGGGGGCATGGTTGATCCCGTACTTGGCCTTGTTTTTCTTTGAAAGTTACGGTTAAACTGGTGGAATTAGCAACCACGCTATAACCCCCTGCAGTGATAAGCTGCCACAGAGCAGCTCCGGTGCTCTTGCCATGCTATTTGAGAAACTCAGTCCCTAGCTGCCCCTGCAGAGGAGTGTGCTCTTTGAACTGCACTGGGGAAAGATGGGTGTGTTAAATATTTCAAACTTAAACAGTAATTAGCAACATTGTTCTGTCTTAAAGTGATTCGTTTTGAGAGCTCCTCTGGCAATCGCTGTTGAAGTCCTGGCATTAACTTTGCCATGCTGCAGTCTCTGTTTCCATTCTGTGTTTGAATGGCAGCTCATTCTGCAGGCTCAGTGGGGGGGAATTATGACGCTATTCAATTAGCCAGGTAACCTCTGAAGGTTTGCTAATGTACGTATAAAATAGAAATCTGCTCTTAAAACTTTTCTCTGACATGCACAGTCATTTCAGGCACTAAATAATGGTTATGTAATGTACAGAAGGCAGCCCCCATGGTGGTATTCCAGGGATGGGTTTTGTCCCTTGCATACCAGGAGAGTGCTCTTACTGGGTCAGAGATCTGAGACCAGAACATTAAGCACTGTCTTTTATGAGAAGGTGTTCCCATGTAAAATGGGGCATGTGGAACTGGCAGAACAAGAGTTATTTAGGACCATTTTGTAGCAATAAGCAAGGATAATAATAGGTGTAATTCCAAAGATGGCAAATAATACATGCACAGAAAAAAATCTTACTGTAGTGGAATTGAAAGCCATATATTTATATGGGTTATGTTAGAGATAAGTATTCCATATGAGCAAGGAACTACACCTTCAGGATGCATGATTTTCTCTGCCTGTTCCTCTTATTTACAATGAAACAAAAGAACAACATTTAAACTCCAGAAAAAAGGAGTATGCAAGACTCTCTTGTTGACAGCTGACATCTGCCAATGTGCAGGCAAGCTATGAAGGAAGAAGCCTGTTTCATCCTTAGAAATGTTGTGTGAAAAAGTCCTACCCTTACTAAGTTGTGTGCTCCCCAAACTGGGGAACTACCTGCTGCAAGGTCTCCATTAGATTTCACATCACAGTTCCACTACTTTATTCACAGTACAAACTATTGCTTCTGATGATGTGTGTCCTGTAGATTTCGTTTGCTTGCTTTAGAAAGTTGCCTTCTGGTTCATCTCCTCTGTGTTCAATATGAACTGCTGATTTAAAAAAAAAAAAAAATAAATAATAATAATAATTATGTGGGGTCTTAATACACTGTAGATTTTGCCAGTTTCTGGGACCGGACTTCTCTGTCTCAAGCTTCATAAAATGGAATTGTGGGAGGGCCAGAAAAAAAAAAGACAAGTATCATCTGTAACAGGTATTCCATATTTCAAGGAAATTAGAACAAATTACTCACTAGAAGTGATGCTAATAAATTACAGTAGGTGTAAAGCATTCAGAACAAAGCAGTTATGTAACGGTAGAAGTCCCAAATGTGATGTATTGCTGAAATACAGGCTTGCTGAGCATGAGCTTGCTATTGTTTTCATAGTGTTGCTCCTGCTATTTAAGTTTGCAGCGAGATGATGTGTTTCACTGAGAAGCTGCTTGAATGAGTAGATGAACAAGAGTATTCAAAACATCAGCTGCAGAATTCCATGTTTTACCTGTTAAAATAGACTTGAGGTTTAAAAACAAGAACGCCCCCTTGAAGGGTTTTTTAACATGCCACAAAGAACTGTCAGTGTCACCAGGAAACCTTCTCATTTTTTTTTAATATTTGCAGCAAGTTTTCCTATTCACCCTGCCTTGGCTATCATGTGAGTAATGGTGCTAATGGAAAGCTCAGGAACAACGTTTTGATGCATGAAGGAATGGCCTGGGAGCCTGAAGTAAATAGAAGCCAGGGCTGTGCTGGCTTTTGCTTGTTCATTCCTCAGTAGTTCTTGAGCTGAATATTGTCAGGTTTGTTTCTTCAGTCTTTAATTTGAGTGGGAAATTCAGCACTCCTCCCCACTCCCCCAGTCTCAGCTCTGTTGTTTCCTGGCTCAGTCTCCAGTGTTGTGTTGAGGCTCTGACCTCGTGTTCACTTAAAGTAAGTTGGACAGATAAAAACTACAGAAGTTGATTTAACTTTTTTTTTTTTTCCCTCTAGGCTTCATTTAGCTTAGGCAACAAAGGGTGCCATTTGCCAAGCTGTTAGGTGATGGCATCTCTCAGCTGGTACTGGGAGGCTGGGGGAGGAGTGTGTTAGGCTGAAATGTGTAAACAAGTAGCTCATTCTCATAACACAGGGAAAGAGCAGTGTCCTGTAGTGGTGCTTGGGCTTGACTCAGAGGTCAGCTTTGCAACTAACAACAGAAAACGTGAAGGTATTTCATAGAGTACAGGAGCACAGCGAGTGACCCAGTAACTCAGCACATACAAGGAGGAGTCTGCAATAGCAGAAAGCTTTGGCTGGCTTCTCCAATACTGCCAAGAGTAAAAGAGTGTGTGCATAGCTGTGCTTTCAGAGTTCAGCTGCAAAAGGGCTGCAAGCGCAAGAAGCTGGAGCTAAGTGTGGATGGGCTGTGTTTTTGCTAGGCCTTATCATTTCAAGGGAGGATGTTTGTCAGGGAGCTGCTTAATATAGCCATTGTTAACAGGGAGCTGCGTGGGTACTGAAGTTAACCTCACAAGCTTCCGAAGTGTCAATATTGCCTGGCCTGGAGCCTTTCGTCAGTTTTCAAGGAGCCAAACAGAATTAGCTGGGTGGCTGGGGCAAGGTGGTGTGTCCTGCATGCCCTGCATCTCCAAAAAGCCACATGTGCTTCTTCCCACCTGCTGCCGGGGTGCCAGCACAGCACACCTCCCCTCTTCCCTGCTGGGCCATGCTTGGCCTGCTGGTGGCTTCCTGCTCCATTTACCTCGTCTGTACTGGGCAGTGATGGGGATCATCGTGCTCCTTCAGTGCTGCTGGCAGGTCCAAACAGGCAAGTTTCTGGCTCTGTTTAAAACTTATCCCCTGCGCTATTCCTTCAGAGCAGAAAAGTCAGCGGATTGATCCCAAGCATGTAAGACAATCTTTGTTTAAAGAAGAGGAGAGTTATATTTCAGCATTTTTCTGACAATTATAGTAATCAAGCTAAATTATCCATAAACCAGAAAAGAGTATCAATTTTACGTTTGAAGGAAAGTTTTTTATTAAAAGATAGTTTTGTTTGGTATTTTATGCTGGGGATATAACCACTTTAGCCACCCAGAAACCAGACTGTGGTTTGTTTTTTCTTTATTATTACTTGGCGAAGTTATTGAGGAAAAATATCAGAATGTGAGGCAATTTCAAAAGAAGTTTTCTTGCCCTGACTCAGTAATTCTGTCTTCATGGATTTGTGCCTTTTGTGGGTTGTCACCGTGGCTATGCACCTCCTTTAACAAAGAGCTCCTTAAAATAGGGAATAAGCTCCTGTTGTACACCTGGCAATTATTTGGGGCTATCAGCGAGGTGGCAGGATGCTGTGAAGGCACAGGCTCCTAGCTGTGCCTTGTTCCTTCCTCAGGTTGGCTCCTGTTGTCCCAGCAGCATCCTCTTGGTGCACTGGTGCTCCTGTTCCTGTGCATTTGCAGCCCCTATGCTGTACAGAAATCATAGGTTTAAAAGCATCCATAGTATTGTGAAATTTGTATCTCTGCTTTTTTGTGAGTGGCTAATGAGACTCGCTCTTTATTCCCACTTTTCCTAAAGTTAATCATTATGAGGAAGTCACCACATAACTATAACAACAGTGCAGTTTTGGAGATGAAGGGGCACAGCTTTTTTAGTAACTTA
Source organism: Netta rufina (assembly GCF_964035555.1). Classification (NCBI taxonomy): domain Eukaryota; kingdom Metazoa; phylum Chordata; class Aves; order Anseriformes; family Anatidae; genus Netta; species Netta rufina. The sequence continues at coordinate 14,902,940 of NC_140136.1, forward strand.
ACCACCGAAGCCTTCCTTAAAAGGAATAAAATGTTCATGCACCTATAGTAGACAGCAGTATTCTTGAAAACACGTTCCCTCTGCGTACTTCGAGGGAAGTCAGGTTCAAAACTTATTTCTCAAACATATGCAGTGACTGGTTGAACTCTTCCAATTTATTTTGCTGAAACTTGCTTTTTTGAAACTTGCGTTCATTGCCTGTGCAAATAACAGGTTAGGGTTCTTTATTCCAAGCATAATTTCAATGGCTCCCCTTTACGATTTATTTCAAGGATTACATTGTATTCATTTCACTTACCAAATAAAAAAGACCATTCTACTGAAATCCAAAAAATAAACCAAAAGCAGTGTAAATTATTTTTGTAACATCTATCTTCAGCACTGAATGGAAAAATAGAGTCTGGAATAATTCCTGCATTGAAAATTAAGACATCTGAGTTCGTCTCTGGCTCCGCTGTTGTGTTTTGGTTGGGGAAATTGTGTGATCTTTCAGCTTCACTCTGTAAAACTAACAAATGGGCACAAGTGTTGTGAGACACTGAGGTGTTTGGAGCTCCATGACAAATACTAAGCAAGTTAAGAGCAATAGTTTCAGTCCCTAAATGTAGGGCTGTGCTTAATGATAGTCTGTGATTTATTTAATGCATTTAGCGTTTTTCTTTCTCCATGCATCATTCTGATTTATACAGTTGTATTCATGATTGTGTAGGTATCTGCAGTGTAATTAGAGAACAAAGTTCAGGCAGTGGGTTATTAATGAATGACTATAAATATCATTTAATGCGTATTTCTTGCTCATAAACGGCTCATCGTCTAAATCACATGTTTTTTTCTGCTTATTGGTTAGATTAAAACCCAAGAGACTAACAATTACTATCCAAACAGCAATTTTCAGCTAGTGAATGCTTTCACAGATACGTGCAGTCAGCTGAATACTTGTGAGCGCCACATTACATGATCCTTCAAAGGAAACCTTACAGGCCTTGTGCTTAAAAATGATTAATTGATTCTTGTATTATTTGGCTATCTTTGCTGGCATGTCAGACTTATTCTGTAGCACCTGATATCTGAAAGGTACAAGCTTTCCTTATTTTATAGCAGTAAAGAGCAACTGCAATTACTCGGAACTTGGTAATGTACAAAGGCAACCAACAAAGCGTAAGGCCAAGCACTTTAAAGCAGGACACATGCTAGCTTCCTCTGCTCTACCTGCTGGGCCTCGGCTTCATTTGTCACTACTGGTGCTTTGTTTCCAGCACAATATCAGAAATAGTATTCCCTTGCACACTCCACCGCTACAGATGACAAAGGGAGGTTTTTTAATCACCTTGCTCTCAAACTATAAAATAGCTCTGTCTAGAGAGGGCTGCACAAATGGTTGCATCTGGGCTGTGGGTTTGGAGACCCTAAAGAACTGTTAATAGCTTAAAACGGAGGATTTCACATCTTTAACTTGCTCGAGTGTTTTTAGTGTTCTGGTTTGATTAAGACTTAAGTTATTCATTTGCCTATCTGCCTGTTTTTTTCCCCTTGGGATTATGTTTATAGTCTCCCCTTCTGAGGAGAAATTGCTGTCTTCTCTAACCTCGGAATAGCATTTTCCATCTGTCTCTGCATGCCTGGTTGTTGTATGGAAGAAAAAAAAAAAAAAAAAACAACAAAAAAAACTGCTTGTTATCAGTGCCTTCTACATTTTCTCTTGTTTTTATATAATCTTTGTGAATTTTAGGTACTTACCGGGCATCCCGTTCGTGTAAGTTTTAGTGCTTGGTCAGTCTCGTGAAACAGCGCTAGTACTGACACTGCCTTACAGCCAGAGGGTCAAGGGACTTTCCAGTGGTCCCGAAGAGGTTTCTGAAGCCATGGCTTGATGTATTAGCCCAGAATCTGGGATGCTGCTCCAAACTTTTTTTCTCTAGCATTTGAAAGCTGAGCTAATGTTGGGATGATTGGTGTAAGCCTGTTTCCTCTTTTAGGATACAGTTTGCCCTCTTGGGAGGTGGACTAGTGAGTGGCTCTCCTGAAGGTGTATGAAGAAGCTGCCTTGCTCAGGGGGGTAACTGAGTTGAACTCTAACCACTGATGCTACAAAGTAAATGAGAAGGCTGTCATGGTCTGCATACAGATGTGTGTATTGCATGCCTTTGCAATTCCTAGTAAATTATTTAGGGTTGACGTTTTTGTATATGCAGTAAAAATATTTGGACTCCCGTGACCATTGGCATCACCAGCGTGCTGTATTTTGTTTGTTGGAATTCCATCTATGAAGTGAGAAATGACATTTTAAGTAACTTTTCGGGGTCCTTACTCCCAAGTCCTAACTGAAGCTAGGATTTAGTCCAGTGACTCTGGGAATCTGACTCCACTAGAAATTTAAGTATTTGGCTTGGAGTGAGGGATGTTCCTGCTGTGTCCCTCACAGCGGAGGTGCTGGGAGGCTGATACCTCCTGGCTCTGTTCATGTTCCCTGTGTTGTGTTAGTGAACTCAAAGAGGTTTGGCATTAGAAAGAGCTCATGATTTTTGAAGCCTAGAAAAAAAATGCTGCTTTTTATAGACTACTCTCATACCTATTCAGAGAAAAAGAGGTCTGTTTGCAGCCAAATATCAAAGAAACTTTGGGTGAGCACAGGCAAATTGCTAAAATTTTCATTGGTAGAAATTTCTGAGAAGTTAAAAAATGCCAAGACACATAAATATTGTATCGTATACAGGATGTAGCAACTTATTAAAGTGTGTAGCTGCTTACTGAGGCATGTCTGAGTTTCTCTACCTCACAGCTGTACTGAACTTGTAAGAATCTACCGTGACTTTAAAGCGCAAAAAACAAAGCAGATCCATAGTCTCCAAGGCTGCGAGTAAGTGTCGAGTCCAGCAGGTTTCACTCGCTGCGTGTTTCCCTTCTCTTGAATAAGTGGAAGCACAAAATCTGTGCTCTCCTGCCTTGCTGGGTTGTTAGAAACGGAATGGGGCCTGGCCCCAGGTTCTGTGCCCAGCTCACCCCAAACTCAGCTCATCTGTTCTGTTACCTGGATGCTTAACCGAATGTATCGTGCCTTGGGCTTCAAAATGGAAAGAGCAAAAGCAGCATGGAGCGGTATTTGGAGATGCTCCGGAGGGGCTACTCATGTGTTAAGCTGTTCTTCAAAGGGGAAGGATTCTTCCTAGTAATGCTCTTAGCCAAAATTTGTTGGTGGGATTTTCAAGATGCCTTGGAATGCTAGCACGATAAGTCACTGTTGGCTGTACAAATCTAATTATCTCAGCTTTTTCTTTTTTTTTGGCAATGCTATTTTGATTTATGTTTGAAGCTCTTAATGAAGTGCATTGGGAAAGAGATTACATGATTTATGTAACATTTATTTTCTTTTATTCTTTGTGATCTGCCTTGTTATAAACCATGAATTGTTTAAGTGCTTTTTTGCTTTGAACTAGCAAGAATGGCAACAGATCTTGTTGGGTTTTGTTCATTTTTTTCTAAATGAATCTAAAACATGACTTATGTACCAGCCTGCTAACCCTGCGTCCTCGGGTGAAGGATGCCTCTCGGGTGATCCCCTCCTTGTGAGGGTGAAGGAGCAAGTCAGCTCCTCTGCCCACCTTTGGAGTCACTACATGGAGATGCAACGGGGAATCAATGGCAATTTGCTCTTGTGGCATAATGACAGTATCACAGAGATGGAGCTCTGAGTACTGATACATTTAATTGGGCAAAGAATCTCATGAGAACGAAACAAAGGGCTTAGCCTGGCTGCAGGTGTGCATGCTCAGCGTGAGGAACGAATGCTCCTTTTCAGGTTTCTTTGGAGTTTTCTCCTCGTCTCCAACTGGAGGTTGAAGAAAACCTTGATGCCCTAATGGTATTTCTTGTTCCTGACGGGCAGAGTATTCCTTCTGCTGTGGAAAGTCAGCTAGCTTAGGGGTAGCAAAAGGGTTTACATCCAGTTTGGGGAGTGGTGACCAAGCAAAGCCACTGAACAATGAAGAATTTTCTTTAATACAGTCAGACATATGACTAATAATAAAATAACTACAGCGATTATACTGTTCTATTTAGTGGTAGTTAGCAAGTGAAAAGTGCACAAATGCCTTACCAGCATATTATAGTTAATGATATTCCTGAACTGCTACAGTTCAGGAAGGCATCAAAAAACTAAGGCACAAAAAAAAAAAAAATAAATAAATAAAGCTAAGGCTCATCCCCAAAAGCAGAAGTTATTGACAATTCAACTGTGTGAGGCAGTGGGCTGGCTGTTACCAGCTGTGCTGTGAACCTGCTCATTTTCATCACACTTTACCAATGAAGGTGGACAGGCTTATCCTCATTTTGCATATGAGGAAATAGAGGAAGCGAGGGGAAAATGGGTTTTGTTTGAGCAGTGTGAGCAAGCTGCTGGCAGAGCTGGAGAGCACAGTGAGTCCCTCTGAGCCCTCCTGATCTCAACGGGTTGACTTTTAAAGTTAAACATCTAGAAAACACGTATTTTTTTCTATGTATATATACACTGTTTACACATTTCTGTAGGTAGGAGTTGGTATTAAATATCAGAATTCTTTTGCTAGTTTTGAACTTCAACTAGACTTCCAGCCTGAGAGATGTTTCCTAGATCCATTTTCACAACACAACCAGACATTCTGTCTTCCGCCTGTAAACTGCATTTGAGCAACTGTTGACCTTAACTGTGAAGGAAAGAGTGATGGTGTTTGGATTTTCTTTTCCTCCCTCTGAAATCAAGGAAAAGAAGCAATTCAAATGTTAATTGAGGAATTTGTTCATGTAAAGGGTCAGTAGCTGGGGTTAGTACTTAAAAGTATTCTTTCTCTTAACAAAAATAAATACAGGGTGCAGTTAGCATTAAGTAGTGCAATTTGGTGCCTCCAATGTTTTAGGAACTTAAAACATTTTCCTTAGGATTTTTTGACACTGTAAGGTAGTATCAGCAGTCTTATGCCATTCAGCTGACTTTGAAAAATGACACTGTAAATTCTTCCTTGTTACTTGCATTTTTGAGGGCTAGAATATACAAAGTGCCAAGCCCTTGTCTCCTACTGAGTCAGTGTGAGTTGAATGTGCATAGGAGACATTTAACGTGGACAACCAGGCCTTGTGGTGTTTTTTTTTAAAGACTAATGTGGGATGTCATCTATCTTTAGATTTACTGCTAGATAGTTTATTTACATAAATGCTTTGCACTCCTGACAGTGCTGGCTGAGCAGTGTAAAATCTCTTCGTATCTGGTTTGCAGGGTATCCACGTACTGCTGCATTCCTGTTTTCTACAGGAGTAACACATTTTCCCATTTGTTGTAACTTCTGAATCACACCCGTAGTTCGGTGGCTGTTCCTAAAGACAGCAGAAGAAATACTGGAGTGATGGAGGGCCCTTCATGGCAGCCTTGCTGAGCACTACCCTAGGTAGCTCAACCAAACCCCTCAGCTGTAGGCCAGGTATTGCTGTGCGAGCGATACTGAGCTCGCAGTCTTCCATCCTCTGTGTGAGGTAGCCTCCGTGCTGTAGGCTGTAAAATGATGACAACAGCCTGTAACTTGCCTGAGCTGCAAGTGGAAAAAAAAACAGCCATCTTGGTAGCCAGACTTACTCTGATCAGTAATTCCCTTGTACATGTAATGCTCCTCTAAGTTTTGTTTTTTAGGAGTGTGATATTTTGAATATCTAGCTTGACCTTTAAGATATGAGAACACAAAATTGATTAAAAAAAAAAAAAAAAAACAAGTCTTCAATCCAAAATCTATCTTGGATTAAGTAAAGCAATGAATTTCTATATACATCCAGAATATTCTTTCTAATACCTGATATTCCATGTAGTGTTGGCCATCTCCAACATGTTTCTAAAGTAACTCTTAATAAAAAAAAAAAAAAAAAAAAGCTAACACATGTAACGTGTACTCTGTTTCATTGCAAATTTAGCATTATCCGTGATTTATTTCTTTGTTTGTTTACAGAGAAATCTACTGCTGGTGCCAGAGCTCTGTGATTTCTATCAAAAGGTAAGAGCTACTTTGTTCAAAGATACCTGAATGATATTTGTCAGTTCAATATAAATCTGGTTTTAAAAAAGGGTAACAATGATACATAAAAACAAAATTTAATGAAAAGAACTCGCATTATGGGTGAATTTCATGAATCATGTAAAGGTGTGCATAAAAAATTGAATATGTACACTTTAGATCTCCGATCTAATAAATATTTCATTGGATTAAGAAATGCACTCTTGAAGCTTACCTGTATATAAAACATAAGAATGCATTATGGAGGTAAGTAAGGTACTCTGTCAATTAACACACTTGTGTATGTCTGTCACTAAATATATACATGTATCTTCTGAAATTGTACAACCACCTTAAGTCTAGTAATTTAAAAATGTAAGCCTTTGAGTAAAACTAACTGCTGGGGTCACTAAATACTTGCATAAAGTATACACCATAGAAGAGCAATGTAACTGTGGGATCTGCTAATACATGCACTGAAAATATGACCTCAGTGCTTGAAGTTGTCATTATAGGTGTATGCTTTGGGGTAGCTGAGGCTTGATTCTGCTGTCACTGAAATCAGAGCTGAGATTACAACTGATTTAGTGAAAGCAGAGTTAGTCCAGTGTCTGCTGCTTTTGACAGGCTTGTGGTGAAACTCCGAATAAGCCATTTTCCTGCAGGCTTTAGAAAATCCTGCGGTCCAGAAAATGCCTTTCTGGATCATCCCCCCACCTGGATGGGATGATGAGACTTTTGGGAAGGGCATTGCCTTGGAATTGGTGTTGAACTTCTAAAAGTCTGTATCATGTCACCTGTCCTGCCTCCTACCAGCACAGTGTTTCTGGAGGTGGCTCCCTTTGGCATTAAGTTGTTTTTGCTTTGGGTTTGGTGCTCCCTCTGGTCAAGTTTGATCCATTTATTTTAGTTCAGTCTCCCATTTACAGTGCTCAGAGGAGTGTTGTGATGGGAAGTATCAATAACATATTGAATGTTTCTATGGACTGGATTTGAAAAGCCTAAGCACCAATAATCAGCTCCATTTCTTCAAATTTTATTGATAGTGCATTAGCAGATGAATATTGCTTTTGTAATATCCAATACCAAGTGTGTGAAAGTGCTAGCAGTTCAGTATAATAGCATGGAAATGGCTCTTCAATAAAACAAAAGAAATTTTCACATCTGAGCAAACGGAGTAATAAACTGAGTTATCAGCTGCTGGGGTGAAGAATTCTGCAATAATTCTTTAGGAGTAATGAGAAATAGTAAAGAATAGAAGTATGTTTCTGTCACTTCAGAATGAGAATTGTTCAGCTTGTTTTGATATAGATGTTCCTGTTAACATTACTTCCATCTACCTGCTTATCCATTTTGTGTGGTTCTATTCTTTTGGGTTCAAGCTGCCTTGAGGTGTTATGGGGGTGGAGGGGACAAGCACTTCCAGCGGTGGAATTATCTTAGCCAATAATATCAGCAGTGTATGATGCTGTCCAAGGAAGAGGTACCAAATTCTACGCTAATCTTACTGCCAAAGGTAGTTTTGAACAGTGAAGAAACATGTGCATGTGATAAAGTTCTGCTAGCGTAATTAATACCGTAATTTGGCTCGCAGATTCTGTGAGGGCTTTGTGGCCATGTTTTGCATGAAAACTGTGTGTGCGTGGTGGTTGTGGTTTTATACTGATGCGGCTGGGATCAGCAGCTACTTAAAGAGTCAGGAAAATTATAACTGCCTTGTGAATGTTGAAGTGCAATGTGTATAGCTTCTTACACGTCCTTCATACCAGCCCAAGCTTATCTGGAGTATCTGTTACCAGTTCATAATGTAGCAGATGTTGCATATTTTCTGTGCTTTTTCTTGCTGCTAAACAAGGCTGTTTCTTTCCCCCAGTTCCAAATAAAAATGCTCCAAAAAAATGTGAATCCAGTTCTCTTACCCACACTGTAACATCTAATATTGTTGAGTGTTCTGAGGTTTGAAGATGAAAGAAACGGGCCATAAGTTATGGAGTTAGAGGACAATATAAACAAAATGACCTTTGGTATCATGCTTGCCATATTCTGATGAATAAATTGAGTTCATGTTTAACATTCAGATAATATTCCTGGCAGAGCAAAACATTGCCACATTAAATGTTCAGATCAGAAATGTTAAATGCAGACTAAATTAAGTTGGATCTTAGGACAGCAAACTTAAAATGAGTAACATGTGGCAATATTTGATTTAACAAAGAAATGTTTCTTTTTTCCTTTTTTCCTTTTTCTTTTACTTTTTTCCTTTTTCTTTTCTCTTTTTTTACTGTAAGTTTAAAAGTATAAAGATACACATGCCACAGTGCAGTGCCAGGAACGTGAACTGCTTTTGATCTCTCTCTTCAGATATTAAGGTCTCCCCCCGAACACACCCCTTGTTTGGCGTCTTAAGAGTTTTCATACCAATAAAGATGCAGAGAACAGCAGTCTTTGCTTCTGTTTCTTAAGCTTGTTTTCTTAGTGTTGCATGATCTATGCCCTGAAGAGGTCAATTTTAATCAGCCCCCAGGCACTGCTTAACGTTTAGGGCCAAATTTTCAAAGAAGGCCTCGGCTGGATTTTGATTAGTGAGTGTGTGATCGTTTCTTGCACTGCTGAGCCTCCCAAACACATGTATGTTTTTGCCTGCCAAAGTACAGTACTGAACTCTTTGAAGTGAAGATGTGGTCGTCCATGCTACTGACATGTGCGTTCTTTGTTTGCAAATCGGGTAGTTGCACATCTGTGTGTATCTGCCATTGATTGTGGTTGTACAGCTGCACCTGCGTTTGATTGTGGGTATGAAATGGTAGGTATGGAGCTGGAATTTATTTTTGGAAAGGCAGTACCAGTTTTCTGTGAGATTAGTATGGTTCTCAGTCCTTCCTGGTTTGTTGTTTTTGCAATTTAATCTTCTGGGAAGTATTATCCTCTGTAGAAATCTTCATTTTGCTGGCACTGAGAGCTAAAAGTAACTGTATTGTGCTAGTATTTTAATAAAAGGTTCCTTGGCTTCACGGGAGCATGGAGTTCACAGGGAAGGTACGTAAATCCAGTCCGTTAGTCATTTGGGATCAAGCAGTGTTTAAGGCAGCAGGAACTTTGCACACAAGGCTGTTTAGATACCTGTGATGACTTCTCACCGTTATAGTTCCTGTAGGAATGCCAAGCACCACTGTAGAAAAATGCCTCTTGCAAGCCACCAACATCAGCGCTAACATGGAAAATTGTGTCCAAAGTAGTACTGATTCACGTAAGTATTGCACAGTAACAACACCCAGCACTTTGATACGGCTCCTGTGTACTTCACTGAGGGCGAGGAGACTGCTAGGGTGTATCACCAGTTATTGCTTAGGCATGTGGGTATGTTCTGACAGACTCTAAATGTTTAGTCAAGATCAGGACTCAGTGCCTCCCTTAGAGCAGAGGAATTGGTGCCTGCCTGAAGGATTATTTCAGGCAAATATCTTGGTGTTAGAGAAATACAGTCAACGCTGTCCAGCTAGGAACCTCAAAGCTGAAGTGGATTTCAGCATTATCTTTTTTTTTTTTCCTTGTGCTTTGAGAAATCCCTTTGTAGTTCTTCACGCAGACTTTCCAGACAACTCGCTCAGGAAGGATATTGGGATCCAGGGCATGGAAACAGAGAATGTTTTAGGTGCAGACTTGTCAACAGGAGCCGCAAGGCCCCTTACTTCACGGACTTCCCTTCTGCTTGTAGCACAAGCAGTGGGTTGCGGTCCTGCCCTGCGTGCCAGCAGCAGCAGCTGGAGCATAACCTTGGCTTTGCTGCAAGAGGAAACAGGCCTGTGATGATTTAAAAACTGGGCAGGTTGGAAGGGAGCAATTAACTAGTAAAAGTTCATAACCATGCAATTATGGCACAGTGACTGGGCAGGCTGAAGTTCATTGGCCGTTTGAGGCTCTCCGAGATGCATACCAGCCTCTGAGATATTCTGTATTTAGTTTTAATTCATTTCAGTCTTCCTTGAAGGTTCAGTTTTTGGCATGTGTAACTACAACAGAGCTTCAAAGAGTATGCAGCCAGAAAGCTTACTGAGTTGCCCAAGACTTCCTCTGTATGTGTTCATGTATGGGTTTGCAAACTGATGCATGTCCTGCAGGACATGCACTATAACTCCCTAAATTCATTCACTTGAAAAATAGTGGGTTTGTATGTAAGAATCTGGAACATAACTAGCGTGAGGAAAAGAAATGCGCGGTCACGAACGTAGCTGCAAACTGATCTCCCCACCCAGCTTATCCCGGACAGTTTTGGCAGCTGAAAATAATATGTAAAGAATTGTTAGCTTTGGGAAAGACAGAAATAGCATCCCAAGTCCTAGTGGAGGCTAACGCTATCTTTGTGAAGTGCAATTAGCTTCAAAAATTGTTGTATTTTTTGTAATAAAAAGGAACTTGGGAACAGAGAAAAAGAATTGGAATTCTAATAAATAAGAGCAGAAAAAGGCAATCTCTGACTACTCTTGCTTTTTTGTCTTTCCATCTGAAGAGGGTCTCATCTATGTGCTGCATTTCTTTAAACTTTCTGAAATTATGCAGAGACTTCGAATTAGTTTTAAGATGCAGGGAATCCTCTGAGACCTTGCCAGGGCAGTTTGTTTCAAAAATCAGTGAGTGAAACAGAAAAACCCTTCAGAGTACCTCATTGACCTCTGTTAGGGGTAATATTTTTTGTCATTGTTTTTAATGCTGCTTCTCCTTGGCTGCATCCTGCGCTGCCTGGGCAGTAGCTGGGGAATCAAAGGAAGCAGCCAATAGGTGCTGGCTTATGCGGCCTCTGCTGGACACCTCGCAGCTCGAGCTGCGCCTGAAGGCGGGGATGTGGGAGCACCTGTCAGGTAGGGTTACTGCTACGCTCACGTCTGCAGAAAGAGAACAGGAAGGCTGGAACACTTCTGTCATGTTGCTGATGTTTGGTAACAAAACCATACTGGTAATGAATAATGCCTACTGCACAACAGAAGGAAATTGTGTTTATTTTATAGGCCTTAAAATTATTCTGTCTACTTGGCATGAGACACCCCAAATTCTCAGCAATTTTTTTTTTTTTTTTTTTATCATTTCCACCGACTCTCAAGTTCTAGCTTTGGTGCTAAAGAAAGCAGGCAGCATTCTTTCACCGGGGCATTTGGGATATGTACTGTGGAAAACAGTTCTTCTGATACAGAAGGTAATGAAAAGTCTCCCACCACTGAAACAAAAATGTGTTACTAGAAACAATGACAGCTTGTCAGACTGAAAAGTAGGATAACTTTCAGAGATGTGAAAGAACAAACGCCATGTGAATTGAAATATGTATGACTTGACTAGAATGACTTAGGGCTGGAAATAGACTTGGTAGCTTGGTTTTTGGTTTTGCTGCTTTGTTCCACATGGTAAAACTGCATTTGGATGACCATGGGGATTTTATGAGAAATTTAAGCAAATGAATGCATTGACTGAAAGATGAACATAGGTCCGATTCTGTCACACAAAGCCCTTACCAGTACTTCTGACACTGGAGAACAATTAGAAACTTGGATAGAGCACAATGGATCCCATCAACTTGGAATCTTAAATAGAGGAGTCTCTTGCAATTATGCTTTTTTTTCCCCCCTTGCTAGGGCAAAGACAACTTTTAAAGCCATCACTTACTTGTGCCCTGACACTCTCAAAGCAAGAATTTGCCTTTGTCCAGTTACCCGGCTGTGAGCAAAGCATCAAGACCACCAGCCTACCTAAGCCTCCTTCCAGAAGTCCTGCTGATAAGAGGAAAAGATACTTCGTCCTCAGATATCACCTCAAACATCTCAGTTGCTCTATGGCAGCTTTTCTGATACAAGATCAGGTCTAGCAATAATTATTGCTGTCACCTATTGTTGCATTTTAAGGGTCTTGTCTGTTTTCCTTCCCAGGGCTTCTGGGATCATGCCAGTTTGGAGCAGACTCAGGAAAAGAAGAAACTCCCAAGTGTATTTTCAAAACCAAGACAGGGCATGAGTTGCTCTCCCTTCATTACTCTCCTCTTCCCTAGCAGGGCCCATAAGGGCCCAAATCCATGTTCATATCTATTCCTAACGAACTATACGTTATCAGTGGCTGGCATCCTTCACCCTTTCTACTGCATGGCTGTACATCCTCATGGAGGAGACTGAGGCTATGCCAGCAACAGAAATCTAAGAACTACCCAAACACAAAGAACTAACATGTTCATTGGCTGCTAAGCTTTGTTAGAGCATATTATGATTTCACATGTCAAATAGAAAAAGACAGCGTTAAGATAGTCAAATAGGTTTTTGTGGAAGGGTAAAGTCAAAACATGACACTTAATGTCACTCTAAATATAAAACACTTTTGGGTATCATACTAGTAACATTCTTCGTGTCCTCCTCTTATGAGAAAATGTGATTGATAAATTACTGAAGAAACAAAGTTACTGAGAACTGAAATATCTTTTAACACTACTTTGGCTATTTCTGTTCTTGAAATGCATCTTTTTGAGTTGGTGACGGTTTTAATTCTGTTGTTCCTCCCCATTTTTGGTTGAGCAGTGCCATGCCCATGCTGCACCCATTAAAATCAATGGAGGTAGAGGTTGGAGATACCACAAATGCTGTTTTTGAGAAGGGTGTTTTTCCCTTATCCACCAAGCCCTGCAGAAGATTGCATTCTCAATTCAGTCCTGAGCTCTGTAACAGGTGACCTGCTAAGCCTGAAGCCATTGTAATAAAGCTGTCAAAACGTACAGCAAATTTGGACTCTCTACAAGCAGAATTTGAGAGCTGTCATCACACAGAAACCTTTGGTTCTGTAAGTCACATTCTATAATGTACAGTTCAATGAACAACATGTTAATGTTCTGTTTTCTAAATGTTGTTTTGACATTTAAATGTTCAAAACCATCTTGAGTTAATTAAATGTAGAAGCTTCTAAGTGAATGGAGTGTGCTGACAACTCATCTAATTACCCATAATTAGGAGTAAAACAACATTAGCTAATAGAAATAATAAATAATTGTGATAGGGAAGAAAATTCAAATGTGCTGTCCAGCAGCATGGCAATTTTTCTCCCAAGCAGAATTCAGACATGAAAGCCCTGAATACAGTTCTATTTAATCACAGGCTGTATATGCGTAGGCATTTTTCACTTAATGGTGTAGGTTAATAGGAGCTGCTCTGAGAAGAGAAAATATTAAACGATGTTTTAGGCTGATGAATTCCAGAGGCTGGGGCATGTTCGTTGGAACAAAATAATGATGATAAGGACAAAATAGATCAACAAGGGGTTTGTAGAGTCTAAGATAATTTTGTCATCTATTAGTCTCGTCAACACCATTAAAAGGGTGGGGTGAATCAAGGGAACTAAGTCAATTTGGCTTTTTTAAAAAATCTGTGTTCTTTGCCAGTTGTTAGCTGACATTTTAACGATGGAGAAATCAAGTGTGGGCAAGTTCGTGTTCACTTACCTTCAGGATGGGCAGAGAGACAATGTTGTTCTAAGACTTCTTGCCTGCCTGTTTATCACCAGGAGCAGTTTTATTTACATTTGGAAATGGAAAACATCTGCTTCTTGATGACCTAAAATAATAATTTGTTGTAGTTGAAACTTAGTGTATGTTTTTGTGTGCGTGTGTATAAAGCTAGGAAAAACCTTCAAATTTCTGCATTTTCTTCAGATCTGTGGTTAATAAAGTGTTTGTCTTCCTTCAGTCTAATGAGGTGTAATCTCAGCAGGAAAATGGGTTCCTTGCCACAGGCATCACTAGTTGCTGCTGTTCTTTTTTTTTCCCCTTATGTACTTAAATTGTTTTTAAGAAATGCTTTATTTAAGAAATTTGTGAGATGGCAGTAATCTTTCTGTATTGCTTTCTGTATTTTTTATTGCTATATGTTGTTTTTCACATACGTTACATGAGACATATAGCAAACAATATATTATGTATGTTGTGTGCTTGAAATAATACAAATTGAAACAAGTAGTGGATTTTGAAGTGGGTAACACGTTCAGTTTTATGTATTCCTTCTATTGCATGCTTAATGTGCATGCATTTACCAGAATCACTTACAGAAAGAGAATTAGGAAAATAAATGCAAACAAAAAGCAACTGAGTTAGGGCTAATGCCCAGTTGGTGATTACACCTAGAAAAATCTTTAAGATTTGTTCAGGAAGATGTACAGACAGAAGCGATAGCAATATCAGTATGAACACAAGGCAACAGGGACATATACATATGTAATGTAGGTGCATGTCTAACAGGCCTGCTGCGCTGAGAAACAGCACAAAGAACCCACAAAATAGCCATTGATAAAGAAGAAAGCAAGGAATTACTTTTTTGTATTAAAAACCAATCTTGGTAAGAGTGGAATCTAAATTTGTGGTCCCCTTTGCTATACTACCATCATTATTCTAATGTTTTTGTTTGGCTGACAAAAAGTAAAAGGAAGAAAGATGATTATAAAGTATTCCAGTTGAAAGACTCAAAGACAGCTTTTCATAATTATGTTCCTATTTCCGTTACAACTTCTCATTTTCTGAGATCAATTTTTGCTTCAAGAGGTGATCCATAGATACTACCATGAATATTTATATTTAGAGAATGAAGAAGGAGCATTTGTAAATCCTTACCCTCTTAATTAATGCCAGTCTTCAAGGTTGTGCTTCCTGGTGATTGATAATAAAAAGGTTTCCGTGTGGCATGGTATCCTTTGCAGCATGAATCATACACAACCATAAAATTGTTAGCTACATCATTATGGCTGAGTGTATTGTACTAAACGAGCGCATACCAGAAAATGAAATGAATGTTTTATGTGTTCTCTCAGCTAGATTCAGATAGTGTGCAAAACGTACCTCTATGAACAAATCATATCCCTAAATGTGTTTTTTAAAGTTTGCATAATTAATTTGAATTCAGTTTTTACTGCTGGAACACAATGAATTTAATTCTATATGTCTTTATTTTATGTGCTGAGTGGCTGAGAGCTTGGTTTGGCTGTCACGGGAATGGAGATAACGTGCATGTCTTGCTGATTTCAATAGCATTGTATACATACATAAGGATCTACAAAACAGTGACTTGGCAAGCAATTGTCTAGACCAGCTATAATTAGATTTTTAAAAATAGCCTTCTAACTGTAGTTATTTTCTCTTTAAAACAAGGTAGCTTTCTATGCTATGGGTGGTGGCCAGGAACTGTTAGAAAAGCTGTGGAAATATCTTACAGGAATTGTTGTTTTCTGACCTGATGCTCAGTGACTTTACCCATGGCCAGGTGTCTTACATGATGTTTTATTTTTTTCTTTGTGATGGGACCCTGATGCAACATGGGAGATGTAATCCAGGTAGGAAGATCTATTTACAGCAGAACATATAGGATACTACTAATCTGACATAACATTTCCTATAAAATGTATTGGTGCCAAAGACAATACCTGAAGCACTTTCCTCAGTCTGAACTTCCCTTTGGGGTCTGTACAATACAAGTAGGAATAATCTTGCTAAGGTAAGCAAACAATTGGATGATCAGCAGGGATCCTTCAGACTGCGAGTAGTGGCTGATAAATCACATCACATTCATGCTCTTTTTTTTTTTTTTTTTTTTTTTTTTTTTTTTTTTTTTTTTTAACAAATGTGTCCTTAAATAAGGCATGGTCTTGTTCCCAAATTGCTCTGGCATGAGATGCTGTTTCTTCCTATTCTTTTCACTTTGGTATTTGTATAGGATCTTTGGTGTTATGATAGTGAGAAGTGGACTCAGTGCTTTTTTTGAAGATCAGGTGAAGATTTTTCTTCCTCTGCAAAAACTGATAAAGGCTTGCATGAGGATTTGTCAGCACTTGACAGTGCCAGAGAGGTACATTTAGGTTAGCAGATCCAAAACCACTTGGCACAGAGCCAGTCCTACCTTTAAAACTTCCAGCACAAAAAAACTTGAAATCTTTGCAGATCTTGAGGGTTTGTTCTTTTTCTTACGAGGTGGAAGGTCTAAAGTTAATAGAGCTGGATCCCAGGAACACGACAGGACAAATCTGCTCCAAATCTTGAATTATGCACTTAAATAATAATAAGTAATTCTTCTTTGAAATTAATTCTATTCCATATATACTAGATTAAAAATATTTCTGGTGTGACACTTCAGTATCATCATCTATCCACCATCAGTCACCTTTGTACTTTGCACAGTACCGCATCCTGATGAAAAATAGTTCTTTTTTATCCAAGCTGAAGTCATAGAAATCCCTCATTCTGTACTGCAGTCAGTCTGTTTTGAAAAGGAACAAATAAAATGCAGGATGGTCCCACTATATGGGGAAGTGGTAACTGTTTAAAGTAAAATCCCAAAATCAGTTTATCTATGTTACCAAGTTTGTCCTGTAATCAATATGAGTGCTGTTGAGTATTGCTATAAATATTCCCTCCAAGCACATGGAAACAGGTGTTACAAAAATCCCTCAGATCACTTGCTTGACCTGTTAATTAAGTTTCATTGTTTACCTACGGCAAATGCTGGGGTTGACTCAGTACCGAGAGTACCCCAGGTTTGTATTCGTCCCCTCCCAAATTACCATGATTTAAGACCTCCTCCTTAATCTTGAAAGGATTGATAAAGACAGAATTGGAGACTTTATTTTTCTGGTGTAATCCCATCTGCTATAGCAGAATCCTCTGGATAGAAATCGTTAACTTCCTGTTACTGTAAATGGTTTTTAATATCATCTTGTGTATCATTGTTCCTACTTTTCATTTGGTAGCCAGCACTACATAATTAGTACATTAGTGAGAACTGTGCAATATTAATTCCCTTGTATTTGTCTTGAATTTGCAAGGAGCAGATTAGTACAGAAAGGCTGCTTGTCCCTTTAAAACACAGAATGTAATTACCATATCATTTTCTTTCTTCCTGGAGTTTTGTTTTGCCAAACAGAAGCAGAGGAGAGACCGAGAGCTGCTGGGGTTTTGTGAGGAAAGGCAATCTGCAGATTAGTGCAGGTTTTAGGAACTGCAGTAAAAACATAGGTGCAGAGGCTGGTACCGGATATTGTAAGCGGAGGTAGGAGGCAGTTGGGTTTTTTGTTAGTTTTTGGTGGTTTTTGCCTGAACCACCTAATTAATTCTTGACAAGCTTGCTGAATTGTTTGTCAAATTAAAACAAAGAAACTCCCACAGGAGAAGTCTATTAGGATGATTGTCAGGAAAAAGCCCAAACTTTGGACACACAAGGTCACCTAAAGGGAGATTTATGCACTTAGGAGCTTGTCTGTTTTCCCACCTAGATTAGCCCAATATAATATTTCACATCTGCCCTCATGCTTTGCTTTGTTTGGCCCTGGATCACCGCAGGCAAGGTAGCAGCAGTCCTGAAAAAGTCATAGGATTCATTATTCATTATAATTTTGGAAAAGTGAGGAATTCCCCCTGCGTGATCCCGAGCAGAGGGAGAGCAGCAGCCCTAAGGGCCCTGAGAGGAACCTGCTGGGTGCCAGCCCCTTCTGGTTGTCCCTGGCAGGGAAATGGGAAGCCCTCCCCTTTGTGGGGAGAAAGGGGCATAAGAAAGGAGATATTAAACCAGGGGGGAAAAAATCAAACTCTTTTTTTTCAGCGGAAGCCCTTTAAGGAATGCTAACAAGGCTTTAGCAGTGCCTTGTAGCCAGCCCTGACAGTGGTTGACTTTTCCTTCCTGGCTGGAGGGGAGGAAAACAGGAGAATTATCCAGGGCAATTGGCAGACACATGGGGCTGCCTCTCCTGTTCCCGGCTCTGACAATGGAGAGGCAAGAGATGCTTTACTATAGAAAATGTGGAACTCTGAGCAAAGGGGGTTTCCCTTTGGAAGTTCTCCGATGCTCCTGTTTCACACCGGCTGTTTTATACTCTAGCTGCTTGCGAGCAAATTTGTCTGGAGCCCTTCACTAATCAGAGGGGAAAAACAAGCTCTGAAAAGGGCAGTGCAGTCTCCTCTCAGGAGTGCACAGAGTTCAGCTCAGCACTGCTGCAGCAGGTATCTTTACACCTTTGCACCTTTCCACTGAACCTGTGTCTCACACGAATGTCAGAAGTCACTGATTTTTGTTTTTGTTTTTTTTTTTTTAAACTAAGTATGCAATGCTTCTGTCCTAATCCTGGCCGTTGGGTAATAACACCCAAACTAAACCAACTTAGAATTGCCTGGCAAATTTCCAGGCAATTCCGTTTTCCCTTACTATGTATCTTGAATATTTTTTGCTTTACTTTGCACACATTTAATACTTAAAAAGAAGGGAGCCTTTCTTGTGGCAGTCACGCAGAGGTGCCTTTCACAAAGTGACTTACCTTCTGTCGGGGACGTTTGCAGGGAGGCAAATTGAATTAGAAGGAGGAGAGATTCTACTTTACTGAAGATAGGACTGTGAATTTGAAAATTAAGCAATTTATTCCCCTGCTAATACATGAACAGAATTCCCATCAGCAGTAGTGGAAACTGTGCACATGAAGAAAGAAAATGAGAGTGGTAAACCTGGCTATGGCAATATTGTTTTCAGTGTGTTTACACAGGATTAATGCTATTCTATAGACAGCTGCGCAAACCCTGAAGGATGTTTAGTAGTGTGTGTTTTTTATGCATATGAAATTACAGCAATTCACTGCTCTTGTTTGATTAAATTTTATTATATATTTTTTAATTATGTATATATATTGTTTTGTTTTTTTTCCAAATTTTTAAGAGAACTTTTGCCGTGGTGATCAGTCTTGTGATGTAGAGCCAGGCCTTGTGGCATGGAGATGTCAGCCTTGCAGCAAGCCCCGGGGCAGATGCGCTGGGCTCAGTGGGCTCCCTCCTGGGTCAGTGCTGCACGTTGGGGCATGAGGGGAGGCCCTACGTAATGCAGCAGAAGGCTCAGCTTTGCCAATTCCTGCTTAATTCAGAGTCTCATTGCATTTGGTGAGGCTCCTTGGAGTGCAGTGAATGTGATTCCATATTATTTTTCTCTTTTTAAAGGGAAGGCAGGAGGAGGGGAATTGGAAGTACATGACAGTTCCTAACCATCCTGACTCTGGTGGAGTTTCAACAGAGGAGGGCAAAGAGATATTCGCCTTCAGATAACTCCTCTAATTTCAGTGTTGTTCTGCTTTTTTTTTTCCTTGGTAGTAATATAAAGGCAGAGAGAAAGCTTCTTCCATTTATTCCCCATCTTTTTGGGCGGTGAGGGGTTCTCATTATACTAAATCCCCCCAGTAGTGACTCTGTAATAGCTTCCCTGTGCCTATAGAAGGCTGAACCATCTCCAACCATTACAGTGGGAATAAGCTGCTCTTTGAAGGAACATCCATGGTTTTCCAGCTTTGACTAGTGTGGAAGTTTTATGAGTGACTGTGTTCTGTTTGAGTTAATTTCTCTGCTGCTCTTTTCTGTGTTGCCAGCAGAGAGAATACTATTACAGCACTTTCTTAACAGGAACGCTCTGTGCCAAAGGTTTTAAAGTGTTTTATTTTAATGTCACAGATGATTAAATGCTCTAGTGTGACTGACAAGCTTTAGTAAATTTGTACAAATTAGATATACTAGCTCTTAGTAAAATAGATTTTCTAAACCTGTTTTGTGTGAGAGGAGAACAAGTAGCTAATGATAGTAAAATACATTAAGATGCTGGCAAATTAGAAAAAGCCACTTGCGGCTTAGCAGCAGCTCTGTGACAGCACTCTCCGAGGTTGGAGACCAGCAGTACGGCAGGAACACCCACAGGTTGTGCTGCAATGGCACTGCCCTCACTGAGCAAGCTGAGCTGATGCTTCATCAACATCAGGGTGTCCTCCAACTTGCTAGTAGGAGCAAAACCAGTGCTCTGTTCTCCTCTTGCCCCTTCTGAGGGTGCTGGCACCGGGGGAGATGCCAGCTGCCAAGACGAGTATAAAAGCTGTTGTAATATGCAACAATAAAGCCTCTCTGCTGGTGCTCTTCACTGTATTTTCTCAGGTGAACGTAGACTTAGTGCTGAAGACTGAAGGAGGAAGGGTTCTATTATGGGCCCAAATCAAGATACTTTTTTTTGGTATGGTTGGGGGAGGGCAGGATCCCTGCATTAATGATGGAAGCTGTGCTCCTGTTTAGATGCCTTGTCAGGAGGTGTTTCATGGCTGAAGAAGCTACGTGCTTGCATTTGACCTGGTAGCAAGCATAGCATGGATGGCTTCAGCTGTTCCAAGCTCCGAACTGCTGGTGAAGAGGGAATCACGGGAGTTCACCAACTGTCTAGGCCTAGGCATACAACTGTCTTTTTTATGGGTAAAGAGATGATGTCAGGGACTTGCTGCCTCAATTCTGAGCTGGCTTCATGTGCTTGTAGTTGCATGCATGTGTCTGACGGAGTGTTTGGGATCCTTGTGATGCTGAGACACGCGGGGCCACAGAGGAGCTCGAGGAAGCGACCACCTGTGTTGGCAGCAAAGCGCAGCTCCTGCAGAGCAGGAATGTCTCAGTGCAGGATGGCTCCATCGCAGGTGCCTCGTCACCCTCATACAGAGCAGCCTCTGGAAAGAGGGTGTGAAGGTCTGGGGCCCCTCTGGACTGGTGGCAGCAGACCTGGTGTCTTGTTCTGGTAGTGGCTGCTGCTGCTCACCACGGGAGGGAATGGGGCGCATGTTTCACCAGCCTCCACCTTCCTAATGCAACACCAGGGCTCCTGTGTTTGGCAGGGGGCTGAATCTCACAGCTGGGTACCACGTAACCTGATTGAGGGCTGGGAGGGATGGACCAAGGAGCTACCTCATGTGAACAGATTTGTATTACTTTTTGATGCTTTCCTTGAAAAAAAATAAAATTAGACATGTCTGTATCTGTTTCCTGTTCTTGGTGAGTAAAAGGTGAAACAGAAGCTCCTTGCAGAGGAAGCCTTTTATTAGGTGTTTGCGCTGCATCCAGTCTGAGCAGTGTTCCAGCTGCAGCCACAGTTGCAATACCAACAGTACCATATGGTAGGTACATCTCAGGCCTGAGCACTAATAATAGGTGTTACCACTTTGTGTCGTCGTAATGCCAGTCGCTTCTATTTGCTGTTAATGATAAGCATTTCATTTTCCTTAAAAATAACACGTGTTTTAAAGGAGCGTTTCAAAGTTAACAGTCTCTGAATCTCCCTTCAGGATGAAAGCAGGGGAGTGCATTTTATCATTAAATTATGATCTAATAAGAAGAATAAAGGAGTCTTAAGGAAAAAAAGCGTTATTAACAACATTGTCTTTTTTGATCTATGGATAGATAAGTGTCCTCTAGTGGAGATAGTACCCTACTCCTCTGCTCTTATAAACCTTTGTTCTCTTCTGATGCATATTAAGCACCAGATGAAAAATTCTGTTTGTCTGTGGTCTAACAATGAAATACCTTGTAGGAAATGAAAAGGTCAAGCTTTCCCTGTCAGTGATTTATTATAAACAGTGCCTCCTTCTTTTATTTCCTGATACTTTGCATTTGGATTAGTGATGATACATCACCAGCTGCTAGATAAAATATGAAGTTGGGAAACTATGGTCAAACATTTCTGCTGAGGAATGACCCTGTAATCAGCTCCCAGCACACACAGGTCTCGCTTGATTTATCAACCCAAACCTGGGATTCTAGAGAGGGATGAATTAGTTTGAAGATATCTAAGGGATAATAGCTAAAGCCAAAAGAGCTGTAGGAAAACCGTTTGTCACTGCCCTGCCCTGCCCTCCTTAATTGCAGAAAAATTGAGAGTGGATACGTTCGGCACCCGATATAAATCATTGGTCAAGTAACCAGCGATGTATCAAGCGGGGGAGTTGCAGGCCTGCTTCTCTGCTCCTCGCAGGCAGGATGCTTGCAGTTTGGACACCAAGAGGCCGCTGGGCCAGTGTCATCTAAATGCACATCTGTTCCAATGCTGACTTCACCTTGGCCTTCTGTGTGACTTCATGCATTGTGGTGTTCTTCCAGTTTCTGATGTTGTGCTATTTTAATTGTCGCTTTCTGTGGATTTGCATTTGGGGACCATTTGTCCTGTCTTTTTTTAGCTGAGGGTGTAACAGAAAAGGAATGTGCAATTGCCCAACATATGTTGTAAATGCTTATTCCCTTACTGCAATACATATTTGAAAGTTTAGTGGAAGCAGTATTACCAAATGAAATGAAGATCTGTACCCCATGTTCTCATATTCTTCTCATTCTCCATTTCTTAACTACACTTACCCCCCTACCCCCAAATAAATGCAAATGCTTAAATTTCTCAGCTTTACGCACCTTTTAGGTAGTGCTTAACGTGTGATTTCTAGTGTTGTGTCCATGGGCCAAGAAATTAGGCATGTGCCTGTATGTGAATTCACAGGATTGAGGAACCTTCTGCGGTAAGTAGAATCAGTCCTTTCAGTGCACATCAGGGAGCAATTAGAAATTAATCCAGACCATGTAATCTGTACATCTGCAAAAGCTGTGAGAAAATAACATTTCTTTCTGTTTTTTCATCTAATTATAGTTATGACAGTTTTTGGAGGTATGGTCTAGAGAATGCATAATGGTACTTCCCCTATGCCAATATTTATTCTTATTCCACATGGCTATTCCTGTACCTCCTTTTTTGCTATATGACACAACTTTTCTAAAATTAATTTTGCAGCCTAAGTAAAAATCCAGTCGATTGCTTCTCTGTTGGCTTATTTGCTGCTTGAGTAACATAGTCACGAGTGTGGTGCAAAATCCATTGTAATCTGTAGACGGGTCAGTGTCCTGCAAATTCCTTCAAGGGAGCAGGTAGGAGAGCACGTGGAATCTGGGATTTCTGGAGGTCGCCCCTCCTTCTCCTCAACCTGTTTAGCACTTTGCATGTGTTCTGTGTGTCCTTGGATAGAAACTAAAAATATTAAGGGAGTTGGTGCTTGATTTCTACCCCCTTCTAATGAGACCTAGACACTTCACTTCTTTATATTGTTGGTTTTCTGTTTTTAAGTTTCACCATTGCAGTGAAAGATTGGATGTGCTTAAGGACACTGCTGATTATGGATCAAAATGTCTTTAGAATTGGGCTTCAGTGAATAAAACATTAAAAATATTAGTTGCTCAATGCAAGTGCAATTTTTCAAGGCTAAGTTATGTTAACAGAATTTTTTATTAAATTGTGTTGTAATTCTTTTAAGCTAATGCATGAAAATGACCTCAAAATCAGATCAAATCTAGTTAAGAAGGTGATTATCTAAGTTCCTAAATGTCTTTCATCCAGAAGCTCTAAAGAAAGAATGAGACTTTATCCAGCCCAGAGAACATGAGCATCATAATTTTAACCACAAAGAAAATCAATATAAGAAGAGGAGAAAACAGCAACAAGCATTTGTCTATGCTAAGTGACATTTGTCCCTTGTTATTAGCATATGTTTTACAGTGTTCTCAGCACTTACTTCCCTGCATGAACTTGAAGCCCTGCTGCAGATTGCTACCCTGGGAGGAGAGTCCTTTAAGACTGAATCACAGGGGCACTGAAATTTTTGGTTGAAAATGCTCGTCTGCATGGTGTGAAGGATAATGGAATTTGATTTCACAAAACATATTTCATACTCAGTGTCCCAACCCACTCTACAGATGAATGAGTTAAATGCTGGAGAAGCGGTGACTGTGTAGGTAAATGTGGCATCGATTATGTAGTGGGCGATAGCTTACACGCAGCTGTGGACAATGGAAACAGGTTTTCTCTTTTATTACTGAGGGTCACCCAAGGTTAGCCCCTGTACTTTCTGAAAAGCACTCTGGGATTTCTAATTTCCACCTGGATGAGCACCAGAGACAGACAGAAAGGGCCACAGTTTAATGCTTCACCGAAAGGATGGATGAATGATTGTTGGATGATTAATGGCTGGTCTGCGCTGAAAGATGACAGCCTGTTATAATGGAGATAGCTAACATGTAATTTTCTGCATAGTGCCGTTGCACAGCCCCAGCATTTCCACGCATCGGGCATTTCTTGAGGGTAAGAGACACGGCAGTGAAGATACGGTGTTTGGTTAGTGTTCGTCCCCCTCTTGCCAGTGAGTGCTGATGTGGTAGCAGGCACTGCTGTGCTGCTGCTTGCATGCTGCAGGTGGCTGCTATGGGGCTGGCAAACACCTCAGCATCCAGGAGGAGGATTTCTGAGGGAACTGAGGTGTTTTATCATATGCCTGAATTTCTGCTCACTGGGCATGGTGGTGTTTAAAATGTTATTTGATCAAAATCCAGCCGGAGTTCTGCTTGCAGACCATAGTAGCTGGCCATGGTCAGAAAGCTGGGGCTGACCCTGTTGCGTCCTGGAACAAGGTCCTGATGTTCTGATAACTACATCACGTGTTATGTTACCAGCTGATTGCTTACTATGGAGTGGATATTACGAAGAAAAAAAAAGCAACCACCGAACTTCACAAATGGTTTGCTTGATTTGAATTTACTCCCTTTCCCACCCAAAAATCTTCTTCCCATTCTGTTGATCTGGAGCATGATTATCCTCAGGTTCTACTGCTGCATTAGTTTACAGCAATGCCATCCCAGCTGTACCCAAAACTGCTTCAGAGCCAAACTCCTAAGTTCATATCTGCTCACGCTACTGCAAGAGGGGTTCTTTGAGTGAGGGCACTGAAATAGTTCCTGCCGGTTGGGTTGACCAGTCACTGCTTGTGCAATTTTCACAATCACTAACACCAAACCACAGGTCTAATTTGAACTGGGCTTGGCATGAGCACGTTTCTGTTGAATTACTCAAAGCACGTTCCGTAGGCTTTGTCCTAGCTTTGTGCTTTCATGGTGGCTAGAGAAGGACATGTTATACTTCATCAAGGCTGAGTGGTACAGACAGGTGATACCTGATCCAGTATGTAGCTGGCTAGCACAAAATTAACGCAGCAAAAATTTCTGATCAAATCCAAACTGGCAGAGCAAGGTAAAACCAGACCAGCACTTCATATCATGTGGTTGCGGACTCCTTAGCTGGTACTGGAAGTCTTAAAGGCATCTTCACTGTCTTGATTAATCATGGTGTTAGAAACCACTTCTACAACTTTGAAACACTCTGATTAGAAGTCTTTATGGGGAATTTTATTAGAGAATGGAGTTACTTTTATCCATATTGTATTTCGTAGAAACTGTTTTCCTTAAATTATCTTCTATTTTCGGTATAATTTAAAAGGTGCTGAGAAATGGGAGGGAGGGCGTTTCTCTATAACTTCTGTATAAGAAGCCAAGAGTTTCAACAAGAATATACAAAAACAAATAAAATCACTTTGATCAACATTATATGGAAAAAAAATACAGGTTTTCCAGTAAATTTCACTTTTTGAAATGTTAAAGACCAAAAAGATTTAAATATCTTTCATTAAACAAGATTATCTATTTAATGAAAGGTACTAGCAACTGCTTACAGATATCTTATAAGCAAAGGAAGTATGCAAATTTGTTAATTTGATGTTATCCATTACCTTAAGTGAAAGGTTAATTACCCTATGTGTATTAAATATAGAAACCCAAGGGTCAGATTAACATGATATGTAATGAAGATGTAATAATACGTAATAACAGAGTTGTGTTGATTTGTACTGTTTACAGTTGGTTAGTTAACCATTGAAAGGTCATGTTGAAAATAGCATCAAAATACTTCTATATGTACCCACATCTATTTATAATCTGCCAAGCTTAGAAGATCCTTTTGTTGATTTTTCTCTTACCTAAAGAATTCTCCAGTGACAGGTTTATTTGAAATTTAATTTTAATTAAAAATAATGGGTTTTTCACTTGTATGGCTTATTAATGTTTTCAATAATCATAGTTAACATAGGACCCATAGTTCAAAAAAAACAAAATGCACTCTTATGAGGCAGAGCCTGAGCAAAACTTAAGTTGCTTCACATACTAGATGAGCAGTGCTTTTTAACTTAGTGTGATGAAGTGTTCATCGTATTTTATTTGTAAGAAGTCTAGATTTCAGTATTAATGGGTTGTGTCTTTTCTTATTTGCCATTCCTGGGTATTTTGCAGTGGCTAAGGACACAAAGGGGTAGAATTTGTATTTGTGTATTTGGCTTTAGTGTTGTTGTTTTTTTTTTAAGGCAAATTATGCTACTAAGTTGATCAAAACAGATATTTAGGATTTGAGAGCATTTTCTGACTTTCTCATATCATCTTTTGTATCATCTGTGTATCTTTATTGACTAGTAAAGACACCTGGTGTATATTCATTTAATCAAAGGGCTGTGATACTTCATGATATGCTTTCAAATCTCTTATCTGTAATGAGGTCCTTAGCTTGCCTGCTCAGAAAAATGGAGGCTTGGGGCGCAAAACAAAGACCACTGTAGACATCGACTGCAGCAGTAATGTACATGTAGGTCAGCAGAATGGAAAGTTGTCATCTGGCTGAGGCTCCCTGGTTAATATCCCAAATGTTCCTAGAGCACTGGAAGGTGTATCGGGTCTTTAACATAGCAGCATACTGCCACCTAACATCACATGAGGCATAAATTCGGTTTGTCTTCACCACAGATCCAGTCTGGAATCCTGCCTGTGTTTGAGGCTGTCCACCTGAACTGTATAAAAGTTTTTGGTGGTGATTATGTGTTGGAGGTACTTCTGCATGGGCTGCAACCATGCAGTCCATTTGGGTAGTGGCAGCCCTTCTGGGGAAGGGTAAGTTCTCCTGAGGTGGATGAAATTGTCTCAAAATGAGTCTTAGGTCATCCTGTTATAAGACTTGCTGCCCTTCCTCTCCGCATGCAGCCAGGCTCCTGCAAGGATGGAGGCAGCAAGGCCCTGCCAGGCTGGGGGGACACATCCCCTCTGGGGTCCAGAGCCATGTCTCTGCCTTAAATCTAGCACCAGAGTTACTGGTGGGATTGTTTCCTATCTCACCTTAGCCCTAATGATGCTTGTTCATTCCACTAGCTCAGAAAACAGGTTTTTGTTGAGAACCCTCATCCTGAAAAGGAACAGCGCTGGTTTATGTGAGCCACTTGCCCAGCCAAGTATGTGAAAGGATAGCAATCTTCACAGCTATAACCTAAGGGAGAATTAAGGGGCATCAGAAGGGTGAGTGAAAGAAGTTGCATGCTGTAGCCTTACGAGAGGCTACAAATGCCAATTAGGGCCTTTTGCCCTGACACCAAGGTAAGGAAAATGTTTGGGCCTTGGTGGGCATTGCACAGGGAAAGCTCCTGAAGAGAGATGCTCAGAAAATGATGGTTGTGCAGGTAGCAGCGCTCCTTCCTTCACACGTTTAGAGGTTGTTTGACAATCTCCCGTTTGTCTATTGACATGTCCTGACCCTGTTTACTTGTAGGATCTGACAGGATCACAGCACTAATGCGATAGGCTGCAGTACATTTAAGGTAGAAATAGATTCACATTTCTACTTCAGTGCTCAGGTCAATGAAGTCACTTCAGAATTGCATTTATATGGCTGAGAGAAGAATTTGGCCACGCGCCCACTCTCTCCAGCACATTACACTTAAAAATAATTTAGCTAGCAGTTGTGAATACCCATTTCCTGCCAATAATTTTAGAATACCCTATTGCCAGGTGATCTCTCTGACCTCACGTTGCGAGTCCCATCATAGCAGTACCAGCCTGGGGGCCTTCCCCATGCTTCGTTGTTAGTACTCGCCACAGCAGCTTTGCTGACGGCAGATTTAGTCACGTACGTGATGGAGAGAAGAGTATTAAGTCCTCTCCTGTGTGTGCTTGTTTTATAAAAAGTGAGTTCAGTCACATTAACAGAAGATTCTCATGCTTTTTTGTACGTTTAAGTAGATTTTACATGTTTACATTTTAAAATGATGCATCAGCAGAATTAGGAAAAGTGTCTACTGTATGGTATGTGACACGTTCACGTGAAACCACAATAATTAAGGAGCAAACAAAGGAGCAGAGCTCAAAATCCTTACTCTCGTTTTCATGGAATGAAACTCATTGTTTCATCCTTACTCTAGTTTTCATTGTTGTTTGTTCTTGAGCTCAGTGGTATTTTGGGTAACTTGCCCCAAACCATGTCAGGTAATGAATACAGCACCTTCCAGGTCAATGGCAAAACTCTGTGGTGGAGTAGACTGAATTAGAACTGGACCATCATGAAGCTCTCTCTGAAGCTGATCGATCTTTCTTTGCTTAAAAAATGATTCTTCATTAGAGTAAAATGTTGCTCTTATGTTAGTTTCAGTGAAAAGGATCAGGGAAACAATTTTCTGTTATAAATTTAACGTGTCTAGGCTGTAGTCGGACTTTGTGTTTAGAAGCAGGCAATATGAACGCGTTATCTATGTAGCAGCTTTTGTTTGTTTTTCCCTATGGATCACCTAGCGTGTCACCTCATGCGCTGGAAGCCAGTTTTCCGGTCTATAGCTCAGGGCTCCCCAGAACCCCTGCTTGGACTCTCAGATCAGCACTTGCACTGAAGTCACATCCAGCCCTTGGTAGGATTTGTGTCATTTCCTCCCCAGATGGAGCAGATTTATGATCTGAGCTTCCTATTCCAATGTGATGCCTTTAGGAGAGGTACGAGAGAGACTCTCTTCACTAGAGAACCGATACCACGTCATGCATGTGGTATTGGCAAGAGGTGAGCTCACACACCAGAAGTGTCCTGTGGCATCTTCAAGCGATCTGTTAGACCTCTCCATGCTCTTCTCAGGTTTGCAGATTTCAGGTTTGAGATATGACAGTGCTTTTACATGCAGAGCAAACTGTTAACATGTCATTTGTTCAAGGCAAACCGTCTGCGACAGGATAGTCTAGCTAAACAAGACATTATGCTATCAGTCTGTGAAAGGATGTCTGAAGTCCCCCGGCTGTGTAGAATACGAGGGCCTTTGCCTAGCAGACAAAATG
Source organism: Netta rufina (assembly GCF_964035555.1). Lineage (NCBI taxonomy): Eukaryota > Metazoa > Chordata > Aves > Anseriformes > Anatidae > Netta > Netta rufina. The sequence goes on from NC_140136.1 coordinate 14,931,764, forward strand.
TGCTCTTTACTGAAGAAAGAAAATGCGTGTGTGTCATGGGGAGAGCTAAAACTTGGTTCAGGGGGACTTTTATGGGTGCTGTGGCCTAGGAAAGCTTTGACAGAAAATGGAACCAGTCCCCAGTGTTTGACATTTCTTCAGTGGGCAGATTGCTCTAATCTGTTTTCTTATTTTTCCTCTAAATCTTTCTTTACCACTTCTTGAGTTATCTGACAGCACGTAGCCTCTCTCAACTTTTTTCGTCTGATGTTACATGTGTTTAACCCTTGATAATCACAACGCTTGTGACATGGCTGCCCCAGAATGCTTTCCACATTTTTCTTTTCTCATTTATTAAATCTACAAGCAATGGTGTTAATGCACCATTTTGCCAACCAAACCTTCCCTTAATAAAAATACAGTTGGTCTGTGTCTGGAGACTTTGGTTTTGGGTCTGGCCGGAAGGGCCAACAGTTCTGCAAATACATAAGCAAAGGGCTGTTTACCTTCAAGGTGAACTCCACTCCAATTAATGTCACTAGGACTGGTTCAGTGTCTGCAGCCAGGAAGGGAGCTGTTTGTTTGCTTTAATTCCCACAATTTGTTCGCTAACTGAAGTGCTTAGGGGATACCAAAAACAAATGTATTTTTGGATGTTATCCTATTTACCAAGCAGCTGAAACACCAAAAAGTAAGCAAGGTATCAAACTACTCAGAAACAATAGCACCCTCAGATGTCATTGGTTTGGGAATTTGTTAACCCATGCCTGTAAGGCAAACGTCTGCTTTAGCCACTTGGTATGCACAGTTCCAGGGGCAGCAAATATTCTTTAACAGTCTTTTGTACTGCTTTTGTCCATTCTACTTCCTTTTATTTATTAGAGAGAATGGAATCAGGGGATTAGTTACTTGTCCTGTCCTGAGACTGATGATGTGGGTAGAATAAAAAATGTTTAGGAGAGGTGGCAGTGCCTGTGGCACAGAAGTTTTTACTTAATGCCAGAAAAATTGCTGGGCTGTGGTGACCAGAAGGGCTGCCTGGGACTGGATTTTAGAAATTTGATGATTTGCTAATGAGATCTGAATTCTTCTTGGTTGTCCAGCTTGGTTTCGCACATTCAAATTTGTTTGATAAATTCTGGCTGAGTGATTTGTATTGGTTGGGTGACTTTTTTTGTGGAGGCTTACAAAATAATTGTAAATGAAATATCCCTATGTATTAGTACTGCATTACACAACATACATTTTGCCACACCACGGATCTCCCCTTTTATATTCTTAATTATAAATTTTCCAGGACTACACTTTCTGTAAATTGTTCATGCCACATTAAAATGGCTGTGAATCACATATCCTGCATTCTGTATGGAAAACATACTGCATTCTCCCTTCAGATACAGCATGAATTTTTAATTTGTGTTTTGCCACTCAGTTCCATGGGAACTAAAACTTTAAAACTAAACTCAAACTGTTGTTAAATTGGAGTTGATAAATTCAGTAGCAGTAGGTTTACACTCCACAGGTACGCAGTTCTCACCTCAGGTGATAATGTGTTTCAAATTTGGTTATAAATATTTCATACAAATGTTTTAAATGTCTTCATCTTATTATTAATGATTTACAGGCTCGTTATTTAAAAGAAAATGCAAAACAAAGAGGCATTATAAATTGACTTAGAATTGCCGTGGCTTTTATGCCTAATGGTGAGATTCTGTACATTACAAAGTTTCAATCAGCTTGTCTGAGGAAGCGATGTTCCTTTGAAGTCTGCTTTCCTGAAGTCAAAGATTATATGTTGCTTGCGAATTTCAAACCTAAGCGTTGAGTGAATCAACTATTATAAAGATTAGATAAAGAGCTGACCATCACCCACATTGCTTCTGACACCGGTTTTACTTCCCACAGGGCATCTTACTAGGTGTTAGCCAGGCTGGCTTCTTTCCTCCCTAAAATAACTGAGGATTGGACCTCTCCTTTGATGAGCACGGGCAGATTATGTATTATACATTCAAGCTCATGGCTGACCTTTGGAGATGCATAAATGAAAAAAGCAGCTGTTTGAATTGCACTTTCCAGTCTCTTGGGATCCGAAATTGGGATGCCATTTAATACATGCTTATTTGGTGGCTGTGATTTTTTTAGGCCCTTTCTAAATATTGAAGAAGTGAAAATCCCTCCCGGAGCATCTTAGAGAAGAAAAAGAAAGTAGGCTGAGGTTAAGGACCAGGAAAAAACAATGGAGACAGTTGTGTATTATTTTCTTTCAAGACAGTGGAGGTGTCATGAACAAATTACCAAATGTGTGTGCGTACAATAACTTTTAAGTGCTTCCAGCTAAAGCTTGTGCTCCCTACTTCTGAAGGATTATGTATCATTGCAAAGTTTTGCAGGGCTTCTCTCCGTACAGGTGTGCCTGTTTTACAAATATTGCAACAGGAAATGGCACTGGTGTGTTTCTTCATTCCTGAAGGTGCTTGTGAGGGCTAACCTGGCCAGCCCTGCACTGGCTGTAGCAGGGCAGGTCACCAAGGTCCTCCCTATGTTCCCAGGGCTGTAGGGCACCCCCTAACCTCCCTGGCACGAGGAGAGCTGCTTGGGGCTTGGGACCTTGCCAGGAATAAGTACTGGGGGAGGAATTCAGGTTCCTTGTCTTTGATCGGAGAGGCTCAAAGCAGCAGAGGCTGAAATGGTTAGAAAAGTGTAACTATAGCAAATCCAAGTGGATGAAATAGGATGGGATTTGTTCGGATGCACAAAGGGCCCATTGGTAGCCTGCTGCGTTACGTAACGTTGCCAAATTGTCCTCCCTCATGCACTCGGGGACTTGTGGTTTGATCATCCTGGGGAGAAACACAGTGGGATGCTGTCTGGCCTTTATTTCCTGTGACATAGCATAAATATTTATTTAAATGCCATTTTAATGCTGAAAATAGGCTAGCTTGTTATGGTGGAACATGTAAAGTTAGCCTTGCCCGCATGTTGCCTGCATAATCGGGATATGGTAAGCAAACAGGGCTGGAGGCACTGGTGGTGATGAACAGTCACGTAAGTGTCTGCTGCACCTCTATGAATAAAGTGGGCTCTTTTTTTATTTTTTTTTAGTTTCATACAGTAACATTCTCAGCAGATCATCTTACTGAAGTGCAAAGGTTAGAAACCCAGCAAAACCATTTGACTTTTTCCAAAGGTACATTACAGAGCCTCCTAAGCTATAATAATAGGAATCCGAAAACATGGGAGGGTGACCAATTATACTTAAATCTGGTCAGTGTTTTGTTTTATGTGGTTGTACTCTGGCTATTTTTTGACTTGTTTGGATCATGCTGGCTAAGTGTTCCTGTCCAATAATACTCATTTTACCCCAACCAGCTATTTAAACCAAGTATATGCTGTTTTTGCTATTGAATAGAAGAACAAGCACTTCCATTATGGTTAGTTGTTTTGTGGATTTTGGTACCCACCCATTTATTTTGGTTTGTCCTAATCTATATTTATCTATGGATGACAAGATGAACTTGAAAAAAGAACATGTTTAAAGTTGCATAGCAGCTCCCAGGATATAAATCATACTGGGCTTTCAGCTCTTTCAAGCTTTCATAAACAGTGCTTGCTGAAAGACTGAATCATATTTTTCTGTGACTTCAGTTCATGTCAAACATTTAATTTTTAACAACGGTGGTCAGCTTCCTGATGCGAACACATGACGCTGGCCCCAGAGACTTCAGCTTTCTTTATCTGTCATCATAACAATTTTTCTTCTTAAAGATACGCTCGCAGCAAAATTAGAACTGGGTTAAAGGCTTTGAAAGTAGATCAGGCCACAGTGGTCCTGGAGCAGTGGGCTGCTTGCAGCGAGAGTGGAAACTGCGGACTGAGACCTGATCAGCTTGCTTAAAAAGAAAATAAACTAACACACGAGTGTTAGTCAAAGTCAAACCTCTCTGAGCGGCAGTGAGGGCGAAGGCGGGCTGTTTTAAGGACTGGCTTGTAACCCGTTGGTATTAAAGCCTGCTGGAGAGACATAACAAAAGCTGATGAAGAGCACGCTGTGGGGTGCAGTACCTCGCGGGGAAGCTGCAAAGGAGCAAAGATTTCATTGTGCAGCCCTCCGCCTGCTGCTCCCCTTAGGAATAAAAAAAAATAAATTAACAACTAAGTCAAGCAGGCATTATTTCAGGCAGGACTTGCGGTCTCTTGCACAAGGAGGTTGGACCAGTTTATTGCAGTGGTTCCTTCTAGCCCTGCACTTACACAGATTCCCAGATCTGCCCATTACTTCTAGGGCCCCCTTTCTAATTCATATTTGCTTCTTAGTTTCCTGATTTTTGAGACAAAAAGGGCATTCTTATTCTCTACCTCTTCTTTCTGACTTCCGTGGGAGGTGGGAAGTCCATGTATGCACAAGTAATCCGCTTGGCAAACTGAGATGTGGTGTTCTACTTCATGCAGTTATACCAGGATACTGACAAATGAACTAAAAATGAGCAGTTATTCATCAGACTGTGTTTAGTTCCCCTAAGACTTCCTGAAAAATTATTGTCAGAACCTGTCTGCATTTTCTTTCTGATACCATGAGCTTTCCTTTCAATTTAATGCAAAGCAAAGGTTGACCAAGTGTTTGTCAACTTCAAAAACGAAAGCCAAGTAGAAATGGATGGTAGACATTGATTTGTGGACTTTGTAGTTCAACTCATTGTTTTTTTTCCATCTGAGTCACCAAGACGGCACATAAGAGACTTTACTAAGACTTACTAAGCATTTGGTACAAAATCACTTGAAATCAATCAAAAGATGCTCAATGGCTCCAGTATCACCCCTTAAATGGGTGCAAAATAGAAGCAGCTTACTTTCAAAAACAAAATGCTACTGGGATATTAGTATAAACTTCTTAACTTGTGCATCCATTATGATTGGATTCACTATAATTGTTAAGGACACGTGTTGGGTTTTTTTGAGAACACAAAAAAGTATATAAATGACAAATTTTGTAGTGTGACTTGAGACTTCAGCAATGTCATTGTGTGGGTGAGAAGAAACTCAATCCTGCGTTATGTTTTCATGATTATTTCCTTTGCAAGCTGGAAAAAGGAAGCCCCAGCTCATATGTGCAAGTACATAATGCAGATTTTCTTTCATCTTACTATTCTCACTCAATTCAGACTTAGCCTAATTTCACGCTAATTCAAACTTAGACAACTTTGTGTATTTTGTCACCACTGAAAACATTACTGTAAATGACACGGAGCCAGATTTACCCTCTCTCAGTACCAAAGTGACTTCAGTAAATCATGGGATTTATTTTGGTGTCTGTGCAGGAACAGTTGAGCTTGTAATATACGGTTTTTAGTTTTAGAGCTATCATAATAGTAACTGATCTACCTCATGAGGGGGTAGATTTATTCTGAGCAGGTGAAAGGACACTGGTACAGAAAATAGTACATAAATGGACAGTAACAGTAACTCTGGATTTGCTTTTGTGCACAAAAAAGGGAGACTTTTCGTTTAGCAATCAAACACTTATATAAAGACGTTTTGTTTTATTTGGAAGTCATGCCCTTGTACATTTTTTGGTCTGTTTAGAACATTTAATTCAACAGAGCTGTGCTTGCTGCCTTTTCTTTTCCTCTAATGATTCCTCCAGACACAGGAGTTGAGCAGTTCTGATCACCGTCACTGCAGGAGCAGATTTCATTCTCGAGGCAATTGCTAGGCAGCGTGTGGCAACCGTGTCGTATCGGGAACCTTTTGTCATGAGGGGGCTTCTTGGAGAGGGGTACTTCGGATCTTGACTTCACTACTGTATTTGGCATTGGAAGTGTTGGGTTGGCTTGGCTCCTTTTTTATTTCTTCTTCTAACTCTGCAGCCAAATATATGATTGTGGTGTTCTGATGATTTTTTAGTGTTATTTTGCAGTGTAGTAAATTAACAGAAACAATTCCTGTACTTAGGCACTGGAAGTGTTGGCCTTTTTTGTTATTTTTGTTGTTCTCTATTGTTATTTGAGATAAAAACAAGCAAACAAAACCTACAGATTTGTCCTAGCCACTTCTCTAGTGAATACTAGAAAAATTGGACTTGGTGCTACTGACCAGCATGAGACTTTTTTTCTTCTGACAGTTTGACACTAATCTTCCTAAAAGCAATGTCCTGGTACTTTGACGCACCTCCTCTTGTTCATTGCTATATGATATTTCTCCATGAACAGAAAGATCTATGAGAACAGGCAGCCCAAGTCTCCCATGGACTTAACATTTCAGTCATGGGTAGATTGATGCTTGTTCTGAGCCTTTGCAAGGTCCTGTGAACTCAGTGGGACCCTGCTTGCGCTGGTATGGATGCGGGCAGTCCAAGCCCTGATGGCTCAGGACCACGACTGCCACGGAGCGAGCAGTTCTGTGGCCACGTGGGCTGCAGACGGGCAAGGCAGGCAAGCTAAGGGGCAACTGAGATTTCTATTGGAAATCTCGTGGTCAGCTGGGGTTTCTTCACTGTTCTTTCTAAATGAATGCACATACCCTTAAAACGTTTTTTCTAGTGATAAATTGGCGTTTTCTCATGGAAACGTGTTTCACAGGAAAATTTCTGAGTAACTCTTGGTATGATTTATAAAGCCCTCAGACCTGCCCACCCAGGAGAGCACGTGTGAATTTATGCCCGAGCTGAGATGAATGGAAGCCCCTGACCCACTCAGCCCTCACCGTTCCATCTCCCCTACGCTGCTGCTCCCAGCCCAGGCTGCCAACATCCATCAGCCGCCTTCTGGGCACGGTGTGCATTGGGATGAGTGCTGGTGGAAGCTGGAGGGGGTAGCGTGCTCTCCAAGGACTGTGGGATTTGAACTGTGGTGTTTTTTCAAGGGGAGATCAAGTGAAATGTGGGAGAACAGGCAGAGGAATTGTAGTTTTGAAGTACTGGTGTGCAAGTCTGGTGGTGGTGGGTTTTTCAGTGTGAGTCAAGGCTGTTGTTGGATTTAGAAGGTTGTATGTGTATATAATGCACAAAGGTACATAAAATCGCTTGTGTGGTGTAATGCCTTACAGTGAAAATGATTTTTCCGTAGCAAAAATGGTTTAATGTGATCAGTGAATAACACGTGTGCTTCTCTGTTGGAGCTGTAGGAGTCAGAGTCCCTCTGGCTCCAGGAGGGACTGAACGTGCAGGAAGCAGATCTGTTGAGTAAGCGTGCATCACTGTTCCGGGGTTTGCTTTCATGTCAGAAGACAAAATAAACAGAGATACCACAGCTCGGTCAGTCTGTCTCTCCGTTTAATTTGGTTGAGGTAATGCTCACTCCAGCCTTCCCAGCCACCCAATTTCCTATTGTTTTTTCTTGCACTTCCTTCTACTTTTGATCCTCTTCCAGTTAACATCCAGTTCTGATATGGAAAAAATGCTCCTTCTCCATAGGTGGCCACCCACGACCCGCTGAGGGCAGGCCAGCAGAGCTGGTCACTGCACTGAGGGCCCTGAAGCACAGCCACCCCTGGGGGATGGGGCAGGGATTCTCCAGTAACCCCGTGCAGAATGATTTGAACCTAGCACATGAACAGGCATGGGAAATTATGGTGCTGCACATGATTGCAGAGCTGAGCTAAGTATTTCTCTTTGTGGAAAAGCATCAGAAGACCTTTAATGGCTGTAGGCAGCTGGTGCTGGGGTTGAGATCTGCACCAGGAGTTACCTCTAATTACAGAGTGCCCCCTGCTGAGCTCCTGCTCGCCGCTAAGCAGAGCGGAGAGTGCCATCTACTGCTCCTTACCTATAAAATAAATTATTCTCCACTTGCATTTGAAATGCTTTAGTGCTGCTATTGCCAGCGTTAGAGTTTGGGATCAATTGCTGGACTGCGTGCTGGCCAACCTGGCCTCTCTTGTGCTGGGGCGTGAAGGTTGCAGTGCTCCTGAAGGAGAAGGATGCATGTCTGGTGGTGAGGCAGGTTCCCACAAATAGCTTTGCAGTGCTCTGTAGCTGTGGGAAAGCTGATGTCCTGCACCAGATAGCGTTATCACCGATTATAGTGTGGCTTTTACTGGCATCAGCGGCAGTTCTTCAGCCTGTCTCCCTGCAGCAGTTGACCTGCTGTGGGTATTCAGGGGGGCTGGGTGACTTGTGTGTATGTGTGCTGGGGCAAAGTGCTGGTGGAGGGATCAGAGGCACTGGGAGGAAGTTTTCTGGAAGCTCAGGGTTGAGCAGAAAAGAAAATGCAATCTGCCACTACTGATCCCAGAGGTTAGAGCCTCAAAGGCTACTCGTGCATCTGCAAAGCAGAAGAAGCTACTCTGATGTAACTGAATACCTCAGGATGGGTATTCCTCAGCTGTAGCCTCACGGAGATGTCACGTTCTTGTATTTTTTTTAATCGCACAGGAAAGTTTAGTTCTTTCCTGATCACTTCCTCACCAATAATACCTTACCTCTTGCAATCCCATCCTTAGTTCCTCTAGAATGGTGTTGCAATACTAGCAGCACACCACACCTTGTAAGAAGTCTTTCCCACCTTTTCCACATGGAGAGCTTTTACCCACTTGCCTGCCACCTGAGTGAGGATTTAGCTGCTTAAACTGGCTGCTCTTCAAATGCAACTTCACTGGAGGGCAAGTATATCGCAGACACTAATTCAAAAGTACTCTTTTTGGTGGGGTTCAAGCTGGATATCACGTTAAATGTCTGCGTATCCTATACGTGTGGGATTGCAACGTTATAGAAAGTACTTTGTCTCAGCTTATGTAAGGCTGAAAATTAAAGGTATAAAAACTTTGGTTGGATGCTCACTAGTATTCCTTGGTAGGACTGTTTCTGATGCACAGTTTTGCTTTCTTTGCCTTATCTTTTTGCTCCTGATAGCCTTAGTATTTACTTTTAAATGGGAAACAGCAATATATTTATTTTCCATGGCAGAAAAAGCACTGTTGCTGTTACTTAAACAATGGTTCTCAAGACCAAGAAAGAGTGAGAGCAGTGACTGTGTAAATTGCAATAAGTGGTTTTGCACCATAAATCAAACAATCAATGAAATTGAGTTCTTGGCTTGAGAAGCCAAAAGGCTGACTCTCTTTCCTGAAAAGCATTGCTATGGACTCCAGGGGTGTAAATCTCCATCATATTAAATTGCAGCAGAGCCAATGAAATGTGGGATACGGAAACAGAGGTGCCTAGCAGGAGAAAAATAGTAGGCACCTTCTTAAAAACAAAACCAAACCCCACATGATCCAAATTGTGGGCTCTTGGTGCAGGGAAGCTGAGCAGGGTCTGCCCTAGGGAACCACTGGGAGCTTCAGCCGAGTACCAGGAGCGAAGAGCAATGGGTATTGACTTGGAGTCAGAGGATGAGCACGTTTATAAATGGGGCCCACCAGTGATTTTAGATGAAGTGATGTGCTTTGTGTATATGTTAGTGCATGGCTATATGGGCATACAGGAGGTAGTAAAATTTTATCTTCCTCGTCAGAACAGAGAGGCCAGCACCTGAAAGGGAGCTCTGTCTGTCTGTCCTTTGTGCTTGTAGGAGAATGTCCTTCCTGCTGAGTCCAAGGAGTTTACTCCCTTGTGGTTTCTTGCAGCATCTAAATTTGTCATTCAGTACAAATTAGTACAGATTAGTAAAACTACATCATTTTTTGTGGTTTTTTAATCTCACAAATATTGAAACCCAACTTTTCCTCTTAGAACAGAGTTGGAAGTACTTCAAAGTAGTTGGTTACTTGTTCTGTATTTTGGGTGAAGGAAGCTGATTTTTTTTTTTTTTTTAGATGAGTGGTAAAAAAAAAATAATAATCTGAAGAGCAAATAATATAAAGCAGTTCATATGAATGACTCTAATGTAGACTAAAGAAAGCACTTGGAAAATGCCCAGAAATTGGGCTTCTAATTAGATCTTCTTAGATCAGTGAAACCAGTACTTAGGCTCTGTTGCTGTATCACTACAGAGCAGTTGATACTTACTTTTCTTTTGCCTAAACAGCAGCGAAATCAAAAGGCTCTCGAAATCATCACAAAGACAGCAGAGGAATTGTAACGCGTAGCTCTAACTTGTTGCTAGTTATTATCTTACAGTGTTGTGTTTTAAAACTGCCCCTTCTATTTGTGGATTCTTTTAAATAGATTTCATTGAAAGCACTTGTTTTGCTATTTTTGCTATACTTAAAAACTGTGTCTGATATTTAAAAAACAGCATGCTACTAGTGGGCTGATAAGTGCTTGAAATGAGAATAAGAACTGCCTTGTGCTCAGTCCTTAAGGGTAAGGACTCCTTAACTGGTGCTAGAATGATCAGAATTAATTCTTTTTCCCAAAACTTGCTATATTGAATATATGTGATTACATACGATTACAAACAACTATGGGAAAAAAAAATGAAATGTAATACAAATGCTGTGACCATTTTCTTTTCTCTTTTGTCACATAATGTGTGTGACTATCGAGAAAATGGTTCTTTGTCCTAAAAGAGTCAAGGTTTGGAAATTTTTATTCTGATGCGGAAATGAATGAAAGAGCAGGTGCATGCGGTGTCTCTCAATCTCTCCTGTTGGAGTTGTTCCACTTGGTATAAATAATTAAATGTTCAATAGCCCATAGAGAGTGGGGAGGGGAATAAAGCAAGCAAGGATGACGACAGCCCAGTGACCAGAGCAGTCAGCTGGGCCGCAGGGAAACCCGAGCTTAACTCCTTGCTCCAGATCCTGCAAAGACCAAAGTGTTTCTCGCAGGAGTGTCCCAATCACCAGGCCTTAACCTGCTCTGGAACTGCTTTTGCTCACTTGTCTATGTCCCATGATGTGCATCAGCTCCAGACGGAAGGTTACAAGTGCAAACGTTTCCTTGAGTTGGTATGTTTCAGTGAGGAAGAAGGCTTCTGTTGTGTTCCTTACCACTTCTAGTGATATAAAGGATTTATAATACTAGCTTGTCATAGCTTGCACTGTACATCAGTGTTAGTCAAGCTTAAGATAAATACAATGAAATAACTTATAGGGGTGCTAGAAGTTGAGAATTTAATTTGCTGGAATAGGATATAACCTCATCTATTTCCTACAGCTGCTTAGTTTCTGAATTTGATATCTTAAAACTGTTGGAGTTGCTATAATTTCTGATAAAATGTCTTCCCACAGGCAAAAGATAATTTTTCATAAGCTTTTTAAAAACTAATAAAGTAGTAATCTACAGTATTTTATTATTTAGAACCCCAGCCTTGGGGATATGATTTGTGAGGACTTTTTTATATCTCAATTCCGGATATACTGGTGAGCGGCCTGGGTGAATATATCTGTCAGCCTTTTCTATAGGTTTTTTCTTTCTACCCAAAGCTGTCTACATTCAGACCATAGAAACACTACCACCTCTTTAAGTGGTAATGCTCCCTGCAGAGTTTTTAGCCTGTAGGAGATATGATTAGGGGGTGATAGTGTTAAGCACTCCTCCTGTATCTGCTGGCCCACTATGATAACCTTAGGGTTACAATGCATGTCTGACAAATACAATTCCATTGTGACTAGCGCCTTATGGCAATTTAGGAGGCTTATTCATCATTTTACAACAGACTTCTGTCAGGGATTTTGCTTATTTGCCCTTCACTGGTGTACAGTAGTTGTAGGTTTATCTCTAGGAGTCCAGCCCTAATAACCAATAACAAAGTGCTTAAGCTCTAAGCTTGTGAGAAATGGACTTGCATTATACTCCAACTGCACCTTAGCGCTCGCCTGATAAGACAATGTGTCTTTGAGAGAGGGAAGGATTTGTATGAACTGATCCCTTACAGTACGGTGTACGCGTTGGTGGAAGATACGGGGAAGTACATGGGATTCAAACCGTCCGGATCCTACTGCTCACATCGAAAATGCGTTCTTGCCATCGTTAGAAATGTTGCCTTTAAAATATGAAAGCGCAGAGATATCTTGCCTTGGAAAACGCACTACAAAGTTGTTTGTAACGATGATGTGGGATTTGGAAGACCCGAGTTACTTTTGATGAAATCCCCATGATTATGGTTTAAATTACACAGATTTATTCAAGGAACAACAAAAGTTTTTTTTATTTTTATTATTATTCAGATTCCTGCTGGGTTCTGGATATTAATTAGGTAGTGGTTCCAGATGAAATCCAGGAGAGAAGAAAAAAACGCTGCTCACATTTTAATAACCTCGAGAATTTTAAGTGGCTAACCATATTGTTTACTATATATCAGTCTGAAGAATAAAGAAGAAAAGCACATGAATAGACAGGCACACAGCATGGAAGAATAGCACCATCCACCCTAGCTAAAGTGCATTGTATATTCAAGGTTTAGATCTTCAGCCCAGCAGATTTAGAGCATGAGGGGGCAACATTTGAGAAGTGTGTACTGAACAAACACAAACATGAGGATTGCCTTTTTTCGGTTTTAAGTGTGAAAACATTAGCTCTCCCTCTACGCCTTTGAAGTCTTCTCTTTCTAGCAAAGCTCTGGCAGGAGGGAGGTCTTTCAATTAGTTTCTCACCCATAATGATTTCTTTGAGAAATTTTAATCAGGTTTTCCATCACAGAGTGCATTTGTTGCTGGCACTTGATCTCTCGGCCAGCTGAAGCTTCTGTGCTCCTTTGTCTCTCGAGCAGTTGGGTCTTTTATAAACTTTCTGGAGCAGTTATTAATCACGGAACTCTTCTGCCTTTTTTGAGGTGCAAAACTGCACATGGAGTAAAATACGGGTGTGGTGACACGAGCTAATTATCTGCAGCGCTGCTGAGATAAGAGTTAGCATGTTAGCAGTAATGCCTACAACAGCGTAATTACTCTGGGTTTCCGTTATTTTGTAGCAACCATATAATTAGCTGGCTGCACCAGGAGCTGTCTGCTTTTTATGGCAACCTGTACCACTAATCACTAGAAAAGGCTCAGGGAGTGATGTGTCACCTTCACGCTTGCAGGGTAGTGCCAGGTAACTTGGAGGGGCGGCTGGGCCCTGGCCCCAGGGGTACAGGACGAGGCAAGAGGCACTGCCACAGCTGGAGGAGAAGGAAGGCTGAGACTCCACGGCAATGTTCAGTAAATGTTTCCTACTTCCTACGCTTTCCTCTTGCTTAAAAAATAAAAAAAAAAATAAAATATTTCCCTGTCCTTTTTCTCTTGAATCTGGTCTATGGTAAATAATTCTGCAGGATCGAGTTAAGTGTTGATTCCCTTAAACACGGTAATTTATTCGGACTGTCTGATCTTCAAAGGGGGTGCTTTCTTATAACAGCAGAGCTTCAGGAAGGAAAGGGCTCAGCAGGGACAGAGTCGTCATTGTGATGGAGATGTTCATCCACGAGGTGTTTTTCAGGGCTGGTGTCCTCTCAGAAGGAATTCACGACTGATGTCAGGGAGGTGAATCGCTGACCTGTTGGGGTTCCCTGTGTCCGTGAAGAAGCGGGCTGCGGGTATACCCGTGGTCTCAGAGCTGGGGCCTTGGGGTATGCTGGCAGAGACCAGGCTGGTGCCTGGAGGGTTTGCTGGTGGGAGGAGGAGGAAGGTCAGAGGTGAGGGGTGGGCAGCCAGCACTGAGCTGGTCCCACAGAGCAATGCCCTGCCTCCCCAGGGGCACTGAAGGGGAGTTAGCTTAGGACAACTGCAGGCAACAGGGAAAAGCACATTCAGCACTATTTTACTAAACTATTTGTGCCATTTTTGCTCTGTGAGAGCTGGCTCTTGTAGATATGAATGAAATCTCTGCTGTACTTTAGACTAGCAGGGAAGAAAAAAACAGCGTTACACCCATTTAGAAGTTGGATTGGTAATTTTTTGCTACTGTGTTCTTCCCCCAAGCCTCAATTTAAGTACAAATTCGCTAAACTTGGGTGATAAAGAGCATGCTTTTTATCACCATTCCCTCCTACTTAATTCCAGTCCTGTTGTCAGTTAATTATAGATGCTACTTTTTCAGATAATATTGCATAATTCAACAGAAAACAAAAAAGCTCTGTAAAAAGTGGTTATTAAATTCAGCTTTAGATATTTGATATGGTTTCCAAGTACCTCTTTATTTATTTGAAAAAAAGGAATCCTCTTGAAATGTGCTCTTTCTTCTTCCCCTCTGTGGCCTTGGAGCTGGTCCCTCTGAGCACTGCTTGTACATTAATTATTATGGTAAGTAGGGAAGATCAGGTGATAACATGAATACTCTTAAAGCACACCACCAAGACTTTTAGGTAGGCAGCAGTGCTACATGCTTGTAAGCTGTGTGCTGCCTGATTTATTTATTGTTAAAATGCTCTGTGCATTGCCCCATCGTGTGCAGGGGGTGGCAAAATCAGCAATAGCCCCTCTGTGCTGCTGGACTGGGCATGCTGGAAGCCACCTAGGTTTCATTGCATTGAAATCAGTGAAGTTAGTTGAGGTCCCCAGTCAAGTGTTGTGGTGCTTGGTGCTTCATGAAGTGTTTGGTGTGTGCTTTTGTCCCCTGGGAGCTCTGTGAGCTCAGTGGGTGCTCTGTGAGTGCAGGGATGGGGAGGCTGCAGCACAAGCTGCTCGATGATTGTCATTCTTCTCGAGTGCCAGTAGCCAGGCAGTCTGCCTTCACACACAGGAGGGAAGCAGAACATCCTAATAACCAAGGGGAAATGCATGGAAAATAAGTAATTTAGTCCTTAAGAACAAGAATACTCCTGTTCTGGACACTTCAGGGTGTTACAAAGCTTCAGCAGATGGTATATACACAATACACTCTCTCACTGGCAACATTAAGAAGTTCCAGGTCTATGTCAGAAGATCAAGTAGGGCAGCAACAGAGAAGGTATTCCCAGCCCTTTCTCATCAGCCATTGATTAGAAGAGATTCCCCTTGGCTAGAAGGGTCAGGTTATAGTTTGTGTGAAACATCCAGACTGTCCTAACCCAGTTCTGTGGACTAAGACCTTTATTTTTCTTCCTCTTGCAGTTTTAATATAGTTCTACCATAGCAGAAGTTGTTGTTGAGTGAAATAGTTTAAAAGCCAATTGCCCCTTTACCCGAGTTTCCCTGTCTCAGTGTAGCTCTGGGACTGCAAACTGGGTTCTGTTCTCAGCCCTGTGTTTTGTGGTATTCATTAGCTGTAGGCTTCTGACTGCTGTTCAGAGTGGCAGGCCCCTGTGTTGGGATCTTATTCTGCATCTATCCACCGACTTAAAAATAAATACGCGTATTGGCAGAGCAAGTGAAAACTGCCAACAAAATCTGTGGGTTTTAAAAGGTAAAATATTTACAAACCATTTGTAGATGGTGACTTGAATACTGTAAATATTTGCTCTACTTGCACACTGGCTACATGAATACTGTGTAAATTCACATGGAGCTACATAAAATGTGGAGGACTGCAACATAGTTTGTATTTTGTTGCATTTATACACCCGACAACTTGATGTTGGGTAGTGAAAAGGCTGAAACAACAAGTGGCTGTGCTTCCATCTCTCAAAGAGTTTTGGACATCTACAGCACGTTTACTCAGCAGAACGAGAAAGGAGACGTACTTCACACAATGAAACATGCCACAAAAAAAGTTGAGTCATCTCCATTTTATTTTTGTCTTCACTTCATAAAGCTGGAGTAATGCTACTCTGGTTTCTACTCATGGAAGAGATGGTTTGTGTTTCTGGTACGATGTTTGAAACTAGCAGAACCCATGGAAGGCAATGGCCTAATGCTGCTGAAGTATTTCAGACAATCCTTATGCCATTGGTGCAGGCAGAACAATTTACCCATTATAAAACATTGCTGTTTTATAATCTGATGTAGCTCCTCTGTTGCTGAACCATTCCATAACTAAGAAAAGGGAAAATAACAAGGAGTGTTGTTTCTCACACTTGGACAGAAATTATCAATGAAAGTTATAGCTGCAGAGGACCAATTTGGTCTGCTCTTGAGAGCCTGCCCTTTCCTTCTGAAGAGATGCTCAAAGCTGATGGCCATGGCAGCCTTTGAAGTCCATCTCTGTAGGTATTGAAACATCTTGCTTGTAGACTAGTAACTGTTCTTTCAGCAGGGCACAGAGCCAGCGCTCGGACCTACTAGCCAGGGGAGAATCATTTCAATGTGTGTTTTTAGGGAGTAGTTTAATTGCCAAGTTGACTCTTATTAAAAGAGAACAATGAGAAAACAGGTAGTTATTTGCGGTCTTGCTGGCCCTCCTCCTAACACAGCAATTACGCTGCTGCTGATACCCTAAGCTAATCTGCATCTTTTAATTTGTGTTTTTGAAAAGTACACGTTTGGTTCCGGGACATTTGTCAGCGTGTCGCCCGACCGCTGCTTGGCAGAAAGGGCCTGGCACTGCCGCTGTGCTAATTAATCAGCGCTGTAGGAGGCAGGGGGACAGCAGCCTCCGCGTGGTGACATTCCCCCTGCCACAGCCCTTTCAGGCACCTCCTGCCCTGACGTGAAAGTTTGCTGACCAGCACAGCAGCAGAGGGATGAATGGGCCGGCAGTCCTCCAAAAAAAAAAAAAATAAAAGAATTTGTAACCTGGATGCTCTGCAGGAAATACACGTCTGGATGTCTGGGAAGATGAGGAGAGAAGTGAAATAGGATGCATGCCTCTGTGTGGAGGTGACAGCCCACTCACCCCATGGCTGTCGGCACTGAGGAAAGCAGGAGGGTGCGGGGCTGGCCTGTGAGGGCTGTGGGCAGCACGGGCAGCCTGCAGCAGGCCACGGAGGTGGTTGCTGGCAGAATTCCTCCCTGGAGCTCCTCGCGCTTGGTTGGCTTGTTGGGGACATCCCTGCCCTGTGCTGGAGGTGTGTTAGCAGAGGGTGCTAACCCTCTTTGCCTCAGGTGGCTTTTCTTAGAATTCGTATAATTCTTAACATATGAGAGTCTTCTACACCATCACCCACAGGCTCAAGATCCTTTGCCAGACTGCTAGACCAAGCAAATGACACTAAATGAGGATTTAGTGCAGACTTTGAGGAAACTTTTGGTTACATCTGAGGTCAATAGTGATATATGAGATGCATGCATAATACACGTAAAGGTGTATGTGCGTATTACAACAAACTGTAGTGAGGAGTGGAAATGGGAAATTTTTTGAGAAATCAAGAAATTTCACTTGAGAAGCTCCGCTCTAAAAGTGAAGAGAGAAAAAGGGTTAACCCCAAACTTTCCCTAAAAGCTGTCTTAAGGAAGATTACACAAAACGCTTTCATCACTGGGAATCCTTCTAACATGCAAATGTGTTTGGAATAAGTATTGGGCAAAAGCAAAGTGGTTTGATTAATGAAACATGTCCTTTATAGTTCCCCTGCAACGTGTAAGGCTCTGTGTTGTGTCTGTGTGTGCGCTTCAGCGGTAGCACAAGCACGCTGGCAAAAGCCACTGCCAAGTCTCATTAATTGCAACTCCCGCAGACTTATTCAGCCATCGAACTCTTATTTGTGGTGTAGTTTTACATTAATTTGGGACTCGGGTTTCCTTTAAGTTTCAAACCGCATAGGGCGACGTGTATCCTGTTTAAAGATGGGGAAGCTCAGGAACAGGCTAGATCTGAGGAGCAGAGCGAGATGATTTGCCCCTTAAATTAATTAGGATTACTAAATGGTCCCATTTTTGTTGACGAGTACAGTCCAAACCCCCCAATAAGTGAGAAATTTCCGATCCAGCATACGGTTTCAGCCAAAGCTGTATAATTGCCCAATATCATAGGCATAAACGGCAGGAGGGCAAAGGAGTTCAGTCAAGACCCCCCAGTGTTTGTGTTTGGTATGAAACACTCCATACAAAAATAATGATTTTGGCTCCTTGAGCCTCCCCCCAGTAGTATTTTCAAAAACTTTGCCAGTTGCTGCTGTACTTTGTTCTCCAAGAGCACACTGTAGAAAATGCAGCTTCACTAAAGAGTGGCCAAAGGTTAGACGTTTGTGAGGAAATCAAGGATTTTTTTTGAATACGTATCAAAGATTTGTGTAAATAAATGAAGAATTTACTTTGGATAACAGTGCGTTTCCAACAAGGCTGAGCTGTCCAGCACTTCTAAAACTGTCATAATTGCTGTCTGGCTTTAATTTTTGTAACTGTTCTCCAAATAACGGCTACTTAAGACCTTTGAAAGTCACTAATGTTAATTTTACACATGGAAAAAAATCTCCTTGAGCACTTCTGCAGATTCTCACCATTAAGCCAATATTATGGACACTTAACTGATGTTTTAATTAAGCTTTCCTATTAATTGGAAGATTTCTCAAATTAAAACCAGATCCTTAGTGGCCAGTATTTCCTTTTGCACTCCTAAATTAAAACTTGGAAATGCTAACCAGTGATGGACGAGTCGTAAAGGCAGGCAAGAGAAAGCTTCGCTTTTCATGCCAGTGTCACTTGGAGATGAGCTGTTCTGATGGAGAGAGTCCCCTAAGTGCACTGGGCGAGAGGAAACAAAAGGCTTATGTGGTAGGAAAAAAGCGTGTATTTATTGATCCTTCCGTCTGTCATATATGTATGCTGTATATCAAATCAGCAGTCTCTGAGGAATTTCAGTATCCTGAGCCTGGACACCGAAGCGCCTTTAATTAAAATGCTTCTCTGAATATATTCTGTTTCTGTAGTTTACTGTTTATTTTTAAACTGCTAAAAAAAAAATAGCAGAAGTGGAACCAATGGGTGTAAAAGTAGCTCAAAAGATCCATCATTTCTCAACTCGGCGACATAAATTCTTATTTTCTTTTATGTATGAGGAGAGTAAGACAAAGGTCTCTTTTAATATCTTATCTACGGATTTGGGAACAGAACTTGCCTGAGTCCCCTGAGCTAACCGCTAAAAATGCACACTTCCTAAGAAAACCGAAAGCAGAAAATTCAAACAAGTGGGGGAAAGAAAGGTGGGCTGAAGCCGTGACGTGGCTTTGAACTTTCACATCCCTCTAATTGCAGCTCAGGCTGTTGTCAGCGCCTTGAGAAGGTGTTGGAAAGGTTTGGGTTGGCAGCTTATGGTTATCAGTTCTAAGGTCTCTATTTGAATTTTATATATCTATATCATGTATATTTTATACCATATGTAGATTGACTATATAAAATAATACAGGACATGAGGAAAACAAGAACTTTCGTCTGGGGTCAGGCCAATGGCCTGTGTGGGCAGATGTCCTGTTTCAAACAGTGGCTACTATCTGATGATCCAGAAAGTGTTTATCCTACTTTAAGGAAAATGATGTAATTACAAGATGATGCAGGAAATTTTTCTAACCCCGTGGAGACCGCTGCTGGTCTACATCCTGATGCGTGTGGATTGATATCCGATGTGTATGTTTGCCTTGCTGAGAGTTACTTAGAGCTCTGAGAACAGAAAAAAAACCTCCAAAGATCTTAAGATGAATTCATCCCAGCTGTATGACTCGGGAAAATTTCTTCCAGAGCTTACTGTGACCTTATATATTGAAGAGGGAACTTGTGCAGGCGTATGTTGTCTAACAGATCTCTGTGTGATTGCAACCAGAGTTTTTTCAGCTTTGCCATAGGAACCTTCACATCACCTTGAGCACCACCAGGAGCCCTTTCTTGGGTAGGCTTCTCTGCAACCACAGGTTTGGGGATAACAGTCTTGAGTGAGGAACACCTAAGGTTAAAGCTCTGTCCTGGCACATGGGATGGGTCACCAGTGAATTTGGACAGCTTGACTGCTTTCTGGTGCAGAGGGCTGGGGCTTCCTCTCCAGAAGGCTTCGATGTTTGTCTCTCTAGATAGAAAAGGTGTCACAGCCCCTTGGTTCAAGGGGCAGTGGGCTAAGCGCAGCTTCACTGAAGTCAGCAGGTCCGAACCTGTAAATTTCCATCTTTCTAGGTATATGTGGCTAAAAGGGCTTATATATTACTTTTTTAATGGGCTTGTGACTTGGTAAAATAGGATCATTACCACACAAAAGATCAAGCTCTTTCACCTTCTTGATCTTTTTTGATCTTAAAAAAAAGTCAGAAGAGTAAAGGTCTTACTGGGGATACAAGTCTGAGTTCTTTAGCAGCAGTTTTTAACATTGTTGTCTGTTTTCCACCACCATGCAACTCAAGCATGGAGAAGGATATCTTTGGGTGTTCTGTGTGTGTTCATTTTGTTTTGTTTTTGTTTTTAATGTAGTCATATACTTGGGAGCAGACCTGTGAGCTAAGTCTTTGTTTTCTGCTGGCTATGTATTTCTTCAGAGGTCCCAGCTCAAGTGAGTGTTATCTTTGAGGCTGCAAAACCCTAAGGGGGACCCCTGCATACACTCAAATACAATTGCAAAAAGCTCATTCCTTTATACAGCGGATTACTTTTAGATTTACTTCGATGTGATCTGTACAGATTCCCTTCATCTAAGGGGAGGTCTGATTCTCTTAGCTGACTTACGCAGCCACACACCAAGAGAGCCTTATTTTGTGGAAGCCAAATCTCATTAATGGCAATCTGCTGCCCATCTTTTAATTAGCCAAAGAATCAGTGACATTTCACAACCACAGCAATAGCAATAAAGTAGCATTGTAATATAAAATAAGGTGAAGTGTCCACCAGAATTGAAAGCCTCCATTTATCAACATTAGGCTACTGACTGGATTCTCATTTTATATTGGGAATTGATGTATCTATTTTTATTATGCCTCAAACACACAGAAAGCTAATCCGTTCAACTTCTGAAATATCTTCGGAGTTAGCTAACACAGAGGTTTGAAAATGGGGCAGATTTTGCAATATGAGACCTTATTCTAGAGTCTGCGTTCCTCACATATGATGTAAATGCTAACAAGCCTTTTAATGAAGACATAAGCCTTAAGCTTTATCAAAATATTCCCAGTACTTAAAGTTTAAACCACTCCTTTTTTTGGTGGAGTTGTTCAGGGTCACATGCTGTGGGCACGAACGACTTGCCTATTAAATTTATTATAAATTTTGTGGCATAGTCTTTCTACTTGTTTGTTGATTTTATCAAGTGTGGGGGAAAAAAAGTGTTACTTAGATTGTATATGGCTGGGCATAAGGGGTTCTCTCCCTTGTGTGTTACACAACGCTGCTCTACAGGGATTCATAAACAATTTGTGCTGCAATCACTTTCTACTTATTTTTCTTTGTTTTATGGAATACATTTTATGCTGCAGTTTCAGCTTATGTCTTCATGATTCAGTAAACTTACCTAGTCCAGAATCAATACTTACATTTTCCTTCCGCCTAATAGTAAAGGGCATATAAAATGCATGAGACAAAGTAAGCTCTTTCTAAAGATATGGATTAAAACTGAAACTGCACTTAGAAATGTGAAAAATTGAATGGAGAGTTTTGAGTTTGGGACATTTCTCTGTGATACAGAGGAAATATCAAAGACTGTCAAAAGGTATCAGAGCGCTGTGGTGGTGGCATTAACCGATGCCATTGCATCGTGGTGGCGGTCAGTTGCTGCTGAAGTCGTTTTCTGTGCCTGCCACTAGCTCTGGAAGTTTTGGCTGCCAGCAGCACGGAACAAAATTTGCAATAACCAAAGAAATTTAAGTCAAAGGTAAATGTTCTTCTTCTGAGATAGGAAACAAGAACGGTAGGAGGAACACCAGCCCATTTCACAGGTGGTTTCCATGAGCCATAAACAATGAACAATGATTAATGGTGGACAGAGCCTTAAGGCTAGCGATGAACCCAGTGCTAACAGCACCTGAGCTGGGATGTTGGAAGCTGGGGTAACTCACAGTGCTGCTGCCGTGCTCCACCTGTGTTTGCAGTCAGGGTACAGCAGTTACTCTTCCTCAATTTTTGGCTCACCGTAAAAACCACTGATGAAGAGAGTTTTGGAAGACTATAAAGGCAGTCTGTGGGCTGAAGATTTGCCTTTCCTCTGAAAAGTTTGAAGGCAGTCTGTGTGATGAAACCTCTGAATCTTTCCCAATTAGCATCTTTTATCGGCATTCCCAAAAGATGGGCATGACCGTGGCAATCGGATGTTCTGGGATACAGCTCCACAGTGGCAGTCTTACATCTTTTGAGCTCTTTGATTTTGAACTTCGCATCACTTTGTACCTAATCAAAAAATAAGAAGCTACATGACAAACCTAAATAAGATATCATGGGACAAAAAGCTGGGCTAAAAACATTGCATTTTGAAGATGGGTATGAAACTAGACTTCCAGCCGTGGTTCTTGGCTGCTCCTTGGCTGCTTCACTGCACTCCTCTTGTAAGGAAATCTTACTTTGTGCCTTTTACAGCAAATAAAAGGAAATTGGGGCTACTAAAGAACAGCTCTATGAAGAGTTTGGTCCCATGAAGGCCAGCTAGGCCTGGTCATCCAAAGGCTGCTGACTGAAACCTCTGGGGAGACAGCACGCAGCTCTGTACTGATGCTTTAAAATCTAGTTTGGATATAGCTGTGTGTGGTCAGGTTTTGTTGGTTTTTGTTTGTTTGTTTGTTTTTAATGTGGGTGAGCAATAAAGAGCTGGCTTATAATAATAAGAGAAGCTTCTTGGAAAGGGAACTGGACTTCAGTTCAGGTGACTTTGGACAAGACAAAGATCATTCCTGAGCTGACGACATGCTTGCTGCTGTGATCTGGATTTCTTTCCAGCCCCCAGAGCGAGTGCTGTTCCATTAAAAATCAAAACTAAAATCCTAGATTGACAGTCGTCATCTTTAACCAAATCCTGTAGTTTGTGACAACAAGGTAATCAAAGAAATAGCTTCTCAGGGTTATGACTATGATCAAAATCTCCTTTCTTTTTCATAACTTAAATACACACCCAGACAACTACTAATTTAATGTGTGTCAAGCCCTCGCCAGCATGATTAAAGAAGCCAGCCGATAGCTTCAAGCAAAGACTAGGTACTCATGATAATTCCTTTAAACTATCATCTTAATGTGTTCCTTTTTTTGTAAAGTTCAGCCCCAA
Source organism: Netta rufina (assembly GCF_964035555.1). Taxonomy (NCBI): domain Eukaryota; kingdom Metazoa; phylum Chordata; class Aves; order Anseriformes; family Anatidae; genus Netta; species Netta rufina. The sequence goes on from NC_140136.1 coordinate 14,954,553, forward strand.
ACAGGCACGCTCTCGTCAGACGTGTCAGGTGTGTGCTGAGCCGCAGAGCGATACAGTTCCCGATGCAAAGGGGATATTTCCCCAGCACACACTTCTTTTGCACGTCCCGCGCGCTGCGGCGTGGTATCGTCTTCCAGAGAGTTACCTCTGATGGACAGGATTAGGGGAAATCCTTGTTTCTTTGGTGATTTTCAAACACTATCAGACAATGATGCCAAGTAAGAGTGAATTAATGAGATATTGGAGCCTGGCAAGTAGAAAGTGGCTTTAAATAACCCTGATTAGCCTTTTCTCAGTTCCTTAGAGCGCAGGCAAGGCTTGAACAACAACAAAGACCCCACACTCACACTTTTTATTAGTTTGGTGGAAAAAGAGTGTGCTTTTCAGAGGGTGTTAATTAAAAGATTTAGGCTCCATTCACACTGCCCGTATCCCTTGTTTCATCTTTCCCTCCTTTTTGTGTGGTTTGTTTGCAATGGGAGAGGTAGGACTGCTGTTATGACAGATAATGTTGACTTTTAAAGAGTTCGCTCAGATCTTATCTGTGAGAAAAATATAAGCCCTAATTGAGCATCGGAGTTTCACTTTTTACGCGATGGCTTCATTAGACGTTAACCTTTATTTTAAGTCATTTAAAATGTCTTTCGCTCTTTTCGAAACAAGGTTTCACCTCTTCTCTGAATTTCTCAGGGGATATTTTCCCTACATCTTTGTAGTTGCTACGTTTTGCCTTTTGAATGAATAAATAAAATAAAAATCTTCCATCCCTTTAATCATAAAGTTGCACTTTTATAAACCTTAAGCATATTAAAATCATCGCACCAGCCTCTTCTACTTACGCAGAATTCCTAATGTACAAATGACGGCACCAGCCAAGATTTTTTTTTAGAATCTGAGAAATATATATAAATATTTTAAGTAGCTAAAAACTTGAGTGAATGATCTAATCACAGATTTATCTGCTGTATTTTGTGACTATTTAAAATAATATTTACATGTATGATCACATAACCTTTTTCCCAAGCCGATAGGTTGATATTTGTCTGTTTTAGCCAAAAAGCAGCTTTCCAAAGATATTTCAAATAACAATGTGGAATGAGGAGATAATAGAAAATTCAGATTATTTGTGGTGATGGTCAAATTCTGAACCTCAGCAGTGGGCAATACACCACAGGATACATCTGAATGAAAAATAGTTTCCCTGTAGTTTCTGGTTAACAAATTTATTCTATGAATAGTAGAATAAACATTTATTCTATGAATCGACTTCACCATAGTTTCTGGTTAACAAATTTATTTCTTTTTAAGGCTGTATTTTGTGTGCAGCATCTCTGGTTCACCTGTGAAACTCATCATATGTGTACAGAGTGTGACTCAGCGCTGAGAAAAATCCTTTTGTGCTTAGCTTTAAAGTGATATTATACAAAATCAGACATAAAAAGCTAAACGAGGACTTGTTCCTTCTTAGGAAGTGTATGTGCCGGGTGCATATTGCTCTACTACAGTGAAATGTGTAGTTCTTCTCTACCAGCTTTGAAATATTTTTCATAACATTGTTTGATCTTGCCTCTCAGCGTGGGAAGGTGAAGGTACTGGTGGGGCATTCGGAAGGGAGAGGGGGAATCCTGGCTGTTGTTTAATAAAAATCTAATAGTTAATTATATTGCCGCATGCTTTCTCTGGCAAACATCTACGGCACGCTTTGGAAGAAATGGGGATTTGCTGCTTGTTAATGGACTCTGCTCTTCTACAGCGCCGTAGTCGAGCAGCCACCTACAGTTCATCCTTATGTTAATACTAACGCTACCAATTTTAACATTATATGCCTCTTTCCACTGGCCCCTGTTGGAACCAACAGCCTACGGCAAGTGCTGTACTGCCTTTTACTTAATTGCTTCTTAAAGCTAACAGTGAATTACATTAAGTGTAATTTCATTGTCGTTGGATCTTGGCGAGTTTGAGGTGGCACGTTTGCCATGGGAGTTCTTTTTCTCTGGTTCAGTGGCTATATCCGGGTGGGATGCATTTCTCCTGGAGTAATCCAGGAGAATCTTTCCTTTGAAGAGGAACAGATGTAGATTTACATATCTGGAGGTCTCTGGCCTCTGATGAGATTAGTTGGTGTTTTTAAACCCTACTGGAAGGTGCATATTTAATAAATGCCTAAAGCAAGCCTGTGTGAAATGGCTGGGCCCTGGGAGGCTTTGAATGAGAGGAGAGGAGGAGATGTCAAGTTGCACATTGTGGTACCGTCATAATCGCTGCTGAAAATAGGCCAACACTTGAAATCACAAATAGATTCAGATTCTGCAGTAAAAGAGGTAAAGAGAAAGCGGACAGAGGAAGCGCCTCAGGATCCATTAGGTTTAAAATGCAGCTGGCCGGTTTGCTTCTAATTTCCCAATAAGCAGGGAGAGAGAAAAAGGCAGAGGTTTTAAAGCAGGCAGCCCGCTGCACCCCCCGCCAAATAGTCTGTGCTTTTCTGACGTGCTTATTTGACGTAGCTGCATGCCCCGTGATAGGAAATGGTATTTCTGCTTTACTAAAAGACTGCGTTTTGGGATGAAGGGGAAGGGCTTGTTGTAAAATTAGAGATTAAACAAACTTCCTTGTGAAAGCCCAAGTTTTTGTGACAGCAGCCTTGCTTATTTTCTGTTTAGAAGAAAAGAGTGAAACAGAAGTTAAAAATCGTACATCAAACCTTTCTTTTTGGGTGCTATTCCTGTAGCTATGGCTATGGCATACATGACACCATGGTGGGGCTGCAGCAACACTTCTCTGTCGTCGCTATTTAGGATCCGCATCCTGCAGTGATTTTTGCATTGTACTCAAAGCATTTGAAATAGTGCAGGGGCTCGTGAGTGCCTTATAATTGCATCTCCCTTCCTCTCCTCCTTTCAGCCCCTCACAGGGTTTGTGTTTTCTCCTAGCAGCTCAGTGTTTGTGTCAGGCTCTGCTGCCCGCCTGTCCCTGCCCCATCCCCACACCTTTCCTCTTGCTCCTCTGCTGCCCTGCAGAGCTTCACGTGCAGCTATCGCTTCCTTCTGTACTACCACAAAAACATCAGCGCAGATGAAAATTTTGCAGGCTTGGGGTGTTTTATCATCTAAGGAGGCCTGCAAAGCCGGGATGCCCGGAGCCAGCTGCCCCAGCCTGCAGGGCTGCACCACGCCTGTAAGTGACACTGCCGGTCCCCGCGGGAAAGGGCAGAAAGCTACAGGAACCCAGGGCTCTGCTGAGATTAGCGGAGAAACAAACAGAGGCCAGCACAACAAAAGAAGGTGCTCGGGTCTGCAGATAAGGAGCTTTCCAGGCCTCTGAGCAAGGGCCCTGTTTAACACCCCGCGGAGCTCCACGGGCCTGCGGAGCTCAGCGCTGAGCGGCAGGAGAGATGAAACAGCAGCAGTTGAGACAAGAAGCTTTTTCCCCAACCTGCATTTTTTTCCGACTTCTAGCTAAATTTTATTGCACAGTTAGAACTAGTTCCTGCCCTGGACCTGGTTTCATTTCATTTTGGAAACTCTGCCATCTCCTATGCAAACATACTATTATTACTTTCCAGCATCTAGTGATAATTGCCCAGATGGGTACAAACAATGTTTTATTGTTGCTTTTATTTGGTTAAAGTTAGGAGAGGGACTGCTTGCCATCAGGCTCTGAGCAGGAAAGTGGTTTATAGTGTTTGTAAGCGATATCTTGGTCAGCGATGAAGAAAGCAACAATAAAATTGCTTTCGGGGGAAAATTTCCCCTTGGGTTGAGGCTCAGCCCAAGCCCTATATATTATTCGTGTCCTTTTAAGCCTTATTTTTGAGGCCTAAATGGGACTAATGGTGCACCGGTGTGGACTTGGAGCTGTGGAAAATGTTGCTGTGGGGCTTCGGTCCTTGGCTATTTTTCAGGCAAAACTCCCAATTGTTTTCAATGTGCAAATACCACAAAGGCCCTATTTTGAGTTCTCTCTCATTAGATTGCAAAACTGTTTCAATTATATCCTATGGATTTCACAGGCATGCAACTTCCTGAACACCCACATTGAGGAAAGAAAGGTTTCGTGTTTGGATCTCTGTTTTGGTAATGTACCAGCAAACAAAGCCCCCCAGGACCACAAAGGACAGCTACAGTATGAGTATTATTCTAAGAAATAGTCAACATTTGTCGGCCCTGACCACATGGTGACATCTGAATTTAGCACACTGTTCCGTGTCCTTGGGATAAAAAGATACCTAGGGAAAGCACAGTTAGGGAACGGGTGTTGCCTTTGCCTTCTATCTAAACTTCCTTAACGTGGGACAGCTTACCAGGCAGAAAAAAATGGGATGAAAGTAAATATAAAATTAAAATAACAGAAGAGATTAAAAAGCCTCTCATCAGCATGGTAACGCTAGATGGCTGGATAGAACAACAGCGTAAATGAACGCTGCCTGCTCGGACACCCGTTTCCACCATCTCTGCTTGTACCCCTTGGCCAGCCCAAGCCGTGCAGTGAGCCACCCCCTTTGTCACTGATGACACCACACAGCTACTCTCATCACTATTAACGTTTTTCTTTATTGCTGTCTTCTCTGATTTTAAGCCTGCTTTAGGCACGTACTCGTTCTCCTCACTGACTGCTGTGGGACGAGGGCCAGCAGGCAGGCAGGGGGTCCTTTCCACAACTTCTCTGCCTTTTTGTCAGCGCTGGGGCTTGTTACCTCATGAAACAAAATAAATCTTTCAGAACTCATCTAGGTGTGCCAAGGCCGCTTCTCTTTTGGTACGTAGTCCATTCTTTGGGGGGATTGTTTTTGTCTGTTCAGGCTCTTCCATCTGTTTTGGGGAGTCTAACCTTCACAGAGATGTTTTTAGGTTCTTTGGGAGTGTTTTTGCCCCAGAAGGAGTTGGTTATAGGTTGTTCCCTGTCCAGTGCTGCTGAAAGCAGTTTGGTGGACCAGCCCTTCTTCCTCTGTGCTGTCGGGAGAGCGGTGGCATTTCCTCTCCCTGTTCCGGGATGGTACAGTTTTCCCAGATCTCATCATGGCCCTTTTATTCCTGCAGCTAGATTACTCTCTTTTGATAACACTGAAAAGAGAAATAGACGTCTGACACCATCTTCTTCTGTAGCTTTAATTCTTAAGACAACACAGAATAGCATGTTAATACAACATTTAACTCACAAGGCTTGCTGTCTGCAAGCTTCTGAATTGCAACATTTAAATATCTCTAGTTAAGTCATCCTGGTCTTCTTTTTCTGTAGTCTTTTTGTTATGCGTAAGCAATTCCGTTTTGCCCTTCATTAGTAACATAGAGTATGTATCTACAGAACGCAGTGGCTAATTTTAGCAGAGAAGCTTGGATTTTTGGTATTTCTTGTCTGTCCTTACCTTTTTATTAGGCTGTGCCTATTGCATTTGTTATTCTCATGTCCCATTATTCCAGAACACTGCTCTGCCTGTGTGCTGTCCTGCTGGCATTGCTAGGGGATGCTCCTTGATCACGGTGACTTATGGCAGCTTAAGGCTTGTTTTTTCCCTGAACTTGTTCCATAAGTTTTAGAATTTTTACCTTAAGTTTTCAGAAGTTTTAGTCTTTGAAATTTATATATTTCTTCTGGCTTGTCCTTTTCTCCCTTTTAAATTCTTTATTCATTGTAATTAGGTTCTCTCCGGGCTTGCAGTATTCTCAAGTACAAAAGCTGTGTTTGCCAGCACTGCACGTGGTACAGTTCTTGGTCCCTGTGATTTCATCAGGTGTTTTACTGGTGAAATCCCCGTGTGCTCCTCCAAATGAAGCCTTCTCATCAGTAGCTGCTCTCTGAAAATCTGTATCTAAACATGGCCAAAGCACTTAACATGGATTTATAGCCTTACACGGTATCCCGTTTTTCTCCATCCTCTTTAAAACCCGTCTGCAGGCACAACCCAGCCTTTGGCATTCCCACCCGGCGCTGAGCTGCGAGGCTGCTGGGGCCGTCCCTTCCCCGCAGCTCAGCAGCCCCGCTCAGGACCCTGCTGCGTGCTGCCGGGAGAGCCCAGCTCTGCCAGAGCTGGGGGTGTTCTCAGTGCTGCTCTGGTGAAAATGCAGTCTGAGTTTCTGTGGAGAAGCAGCACGGCCACGGATTTCTTCTCCCTCTCTGCTCAGCAGCACACCTGCCTTCAGACTGGCGTGCTGTGTTGCACGGGGCCCGGTTAGGTCTGGTTTCTGATGAGTTTGGGACAAAGTGTGGGATTTATCATCACTCCACCTAACCTTTCACTCTGATCCGTTACTTTCTTGTTTGCAAAGAGGTGGTGAACTTGATGTGTATCAGTCCAGTAATGAATAATGTCTGTGCGTGTTACGTGTACCTACTGCCTTTCTTCTCCCTCAAAGTGGGGTTGCAGACAGCAAGGAAACTGGTGCCTGGTCTTGTACCTAATTCTTGGAACAATACCTCTTGCAGACAGATAGGTATAATTCAGCATATAGTTTCTTAGTAAACAAAAGGAAAAAAATGTGAATTTACATAATAATAATAATAAAAAAAAAAAAAACACTTTTTCCTTCTTCCTCTAAAAAAATAATAAATTGAAAGAAAGGTTTTATGGCATTTCCAAAACATTTTGCACCATCCCTGAAACAAAATGTGGCAAATAGTATTTCACCTAAGTTGTTTATCCCATTTTTACTGAAAAGAAACCTTTCTTCTTAGTGTCAGCTTTCTCTGTCATCAGGTAGTAAGTGCTGCGAGACCAGTGAGTTATCTGATTATAAATGCTTTGTTCTTGGTTTTAACATCCTACAGAAATTACTATAACAATTGAACATTGATGTATGGAAGTTCTTTTCAGCCATCTCATTTTGTTCTGCTTGCATTCCTTTTTTTGCTGTCAGTCTCCTTCTAAAGTACCTATTACCCTATGTTGAGTTTGTTTTTTTTTTTAACATTTTGGTCAATGATATTATGGAAATTATCTGAGGTTCCTAATTAAAATCTCCTTTGTTTATATTTACTGAAATCATATGCAAATAGTGACTAGTTCCCTGGTAGACAGTGGCAAAAGTCCTGTCAGTCAGAGCTACACAGAGAACATATAAAATAGCTGTCAGCAACACGTGCTTGGTGCTTCCTCTAAAATCAGTGGAGGTTTATTTTCTAATTATAGCAGGGATAGGACTGGGCCTGCAGATCACAAAACAAGAACCTTATCTATGACATCTGAAGCGACTCAAGCGGTGAAGATGCGTGAGTCCTTTTCTGTTCATCCTGCTGAAGACCTGTGCTGCTGAGGTACCCACCACCAACAGCTTGCCCCACTTCCCACCCTGCAGCTGTTACCTACAGCCTCTCCACCCTGTTCTGGTGTTGTAACCAGCAGGCCTGCCTTGTGTACATCTGGAAATCCTGTTTTGGCATCGGGGATTTAGAGAACACCCTGAAAGCAGAATAGACAGGAGCAAGGCGATGGCACGTTAAGAGAAGTGGCATCAGCCCTGAGGGACAGTGGCAGTGCTATGAGCGCCTGCCTGGTACGTGCAGGTCTCTGAGTACCTAAATTTTGGCAGATGCTCGACATTTTTTGAAGCTGGTGACTAAAACAAGTCAGGTGCAGGCAGTGCCTGCCTCCACCCTCCTGTCGGATGTGTCTGGGGGCAGTGTGCCCCTGTGCTGGGGTGCTGCTGCAAACACAGTCTCCACAAGTACCATTTCTTCTTGCAGAAATTGCTTCATGGTGGTAGTTCAAAGGATGAGCTCTCTCCGCTGATTTGCTTTTAAAGCGTATCTATTAACAAGACATGTTTAGTGAAAATGGTAAGGCAGTAGTGTTTGGATCTGTTAATAAGGTCACCAATACTTGAACAAAATTCACTGAAATGCAAAACCTTCACGAGAGCAATGAATCTTTTAAGTCTTCTAAATAGGTCTTGAGCTCCATTTGCATACATCTTTATGGAAAATGTGAAGTTCTGTGTAATTACAAGCCACATTAGGGAAACTGCCCAAATAAATGCTATGTGAAGAGTGGCACTAGTTGCCATCTTCCTGGCAAAGCGCCTGCACTATTAATCCAGTCCAGACATGTTAGATTCATGAAAGGTAATTTTGTATGCAGTTCTATGAGTAAATGCAACTTAACCGGATTTGCATTGAATTCATTCAAACACCCGGCAATCTGTGCTGCTTCAAAAGAAGAGCAGTGCTAACTATTTGCGGGCTTAGGAATCTCTTTAACTGCAAGGTTAGAGGCAGAGTTGGAGCTACCCTGGATAGCACATGGATAACCTCTCCTCATGATTTCCATCTTGTTTTTCATATTTACAAACAATTTTCTCTGCTGTGACCTCCAAGAATGAACTATAGGAACAAAACACAAATTTTATGTAGGCTTTTCTTTCCCTTTGTTGAAATTCCCTCTACAAGTTTTAACCTGTATCTCCTTGCTATATTATGTAGTAGATGTCAGCTCTGGCTGCAGCCTGGAAGCCCATCTGTGTATCTCTTCAGTTGTTTGCAAAGTCTTAGTGGGAAGATGTGCTAGGTAAGGAGTGAATTCTTGCCAAGTGCTTCATAGACTGTAGGTTTTGAATTTGTTTTGCAACAGAATAACTATTAGCACTGGTTAATATATAACATGCTTAAATAAAAGGAAATAGTCTATAAAAATACAAAAGCAAGATATTCTCATAGCTTACATTTTGGCTTCATTGTTAGCTTTGTAAACAGTTCTAAATGCAATGGAAGCTCATCAAGAAATATAAATCTGAAGTAAGCAGTGTCAATCTGTGCATGGGCCATGTTCTGATTTTATGCTAAATAGTACGTATGTAACTGAACCCTTAAGTGTCTTTATTACACCATCGCTAAAAAGCTCTATTCAGTCATTTTTCTGCTGTTTATACTTGAGTGTTATTTTGGTGTGGTGTGTCAGTGATTCCATCTGGGCTGTAATTGAGATAAAGAACACTCCTTTACTCACAAAACCCAGGTAATTTTCCTACCCCAGCCATCACCACGCTGCCTGTGTGAGTTGTACTGCTTTTCCAGAAAACAAGTTGTTACATTCCGGGAATGAATGAGTTAAAGACAGTATTTGGATCAGTGTTGTGAAACTATATATTATCTATTGTATTTCCTTGGCCTTAAGTGGATTCTAGCATGGGATGAATTAGGTTGGCTAGATATTTTCTGCTGACTGTGATATCCCTGTTGAGCAGCTTTCCCAGTACGAATATATTTGGCCCTTCTTTTTTTTCCCCACAAGCTATATCCCTGTATAAAAACAGCTTTATCTCTAAAGAGCAAATAACACCCAGTGCTCATAACAGATGCCAAGAAATGTTTCTGTTTTGATTTTTGAAAATAAAAATTCAACTGTGTTCAATAAAATTCAGAAGCCGTTTTCCTCTGTGGAAATTAAAGGAATCCAAGGAAGTCTAGGAAGATAGCGACCTTCCTAATTAAAGCGGTAGCAACTGCAGGAATCCAGTTTTTACAACCACCTCTATCTCACTGTGCTGAGAACAAAGCAGTCCTCCATTAATATTTTATTTTCTCTTTTCTTCCACTATAACAATGCTTTATGTTCTGTGAGAGCCCTGGAAAGACATGCAGAGCTATGTTAATTATGGTTTAAATAATTGACACTCTGATTGTGTTGTACTTTCCGAATTGTATGTGGCGTGTCACTGGTTCTACATATAATTACATCTATTCACTGCCATCATTTTCCCCCACTTATATCACTGTATACAGTAGGCTACATGGCAAAATTGTGCACACTAACTAATAATGTCTTCACCAAATGACCTTTGTTTTTAAACACACAGAGTACGTGTAGCCAGGGAGGTCTGATTGCCATCAGAGCTGATGCATGCATCCAGGAAGCTCTATTATGAAGCAGTGAATGTCAGGGGAGTTGGGAGCCTGCATCACAAGCACACTGAGTCTAAAGAAGTGGGTATTAGGAAATTTCCAGTGTGGTCTGATGGTAATTCCTTATTTAACACTGCATCCAGCTTGGCAGCTTCTGGGATCCCAGATATTTATTATTTGCTGTTTTATAGGTGTGTGCACTAACTGCTGGGATTATTAAGTGCATCCAGCTATAGTAGATTCGGTACCATGCAACAACATAAACAAGCTTTCAAGACTCATCTTCAGGTGTTGACTGAGTCATTCTGAAAGCCTGAGTGTGTGTACACGCTCCGAGAGTGAGTACCTGGCTTCCTCTTGGAGCTGCTTGTTAGTCGGCATGGCTGCTGCACAGCCATTGCCACTTCAGTGTTTGTCCACTAAGCAGCTAACTCAAAAATTAAATCCTCTCTCTTATGATACTGCCTTAATGAACTAAAAAATGTGTATGGCTTCTTCTAAAACCTACATCCTTAATGTGATTGCAGTGTTTGCATTTACTTGGAGGTACTGAGAGTAACTCCCAGCTAAAATGCACATGGTTTGGAGTTGCTTGGGCAATGTCCATCTGCTTTGTGTGTTTATTCTGGTGTCTGCAGGCAACCTTGTGCCCAGCTGGAGCTGTTAAGGGAGAGGAATGGGTGTTTGGGAAGGCTACGAGCACAGGTCATCCTCAGGCAACCTGGGAGGCTTACACTGGTAGCTGCTCTGCACCAAGTGCACTCCTTACATCCCAGAACAAGAGCCATCTAAAGAGTTGTATTAAAGACAAACGCATAGCCCCAAATAGTGCTTCTTCCCATTTGGCCTGTAATCTTGTTTAAAGTGTGGGACAATCGGGAGCTGTAGCCTTTCACATGAGGCAATAACACACTGAACATGGGGATTAAACTTGTCTGTGACAGAGAACACTGGGAACAGCTATCTGAAAGCACTTGGGAAGGTGGATCTCACATGATCTTAGGTTAGATCCATGACACATCCCAGAAACCTGAAAACTTTACCAGATGAGAGAAGAAAAGTGAAAAAGCTCTCATGCTTGTTGGCCTGCCAAAGAGAGATGGAATAAGAAAGGCACTCCCTAGAAATGTCAGATGGGATTTTCAGAAATATTTAGCAATTGTCTGTGTCTGGCCCAAGTCGGAAAGCTGTCCCTGTTTAGGACATGGCTCAAACATGTGGTTCCATGCCGGGGATGCTGATGGAGCCCAAGTGTTACACGAAGCTGAGCATCCCGCATATGGATGGGCTTAGGTCCGTGCGGAAGTGCTTTGTCTGAATTAAGGGCCCTGTTTAGAAGCTCCTGCGCATTGGCAGAGGTTGAAAAGGGTCGTCTCGAAAATAAGGAATGTGTGTGTTATACAGTGTTCTTTTTTTAAAGTAACGCTAATCATATAAGCGATTGTTGAATATTAAAAAGAGCAGATACTCAAACTCCTCTCCTTATTTTCCTGTGCTGGGTTAGAGTTAGGCAACGTTTCTCTGCAAAAGTCTTTGTGTACGTATGTGTAGGTTTATGCTTCTGAGAACAGTGAATGTTTTTAATCAGCACAGACACTGGTGTGGAGGCTCAAGAGGAACGATACTGGATTGAAAATACAAAGCAGTTTTTTGGCTTTTGGAAGTTTAGTGCACGTGGTTAAGTGTTTTAGAATGATAGCTTATTGGGGCTTTCTCATATCAGAATTCAATGTAAAATTGCACTGCAAATTTAAAAAAAAAAAAATCATCTTGTTTGCATATCAGGGTTAAGCTTAAGTCCTGTTTTCATCTTGTTTTCCCTCATCCCTTGGTATCATTACCAAAACATGTATTTCAGTGCATTAGAAAAAGTAATATGAGTCAAATGATACCTGAATCAGTTCTGAAATGTATGTAATTTCCTGTGGTGTTGCACGGAGAGAATTGATTTCAAATGTATATTTTAGGATTAGGGTGAAGGGATCAAATAAAAACCAAACTCTTGCGTCTGATGATAGAATTTGACCTTGCCGCACTAGCAGACCAGAATCCCGTAGGATGGTACCTGTGACACACAAATCCCATGTCTGTGTATTAATTTAGTCCCATCAAGGAGAGCCGGGTGGAAAAGTGGTGAATCAGTAACAATCAATATTTATGATACACCTAAAGGCATATTGGAAATTTGTGAGAAACTGTTTCCTTGTATGCTTTCCCATACTTTGTACTTAGGGACGGTAACTCTGAGTGATGCAAGCAGGGCACGGACCATGGCAGGAACTTGGTGCTCGCTGACTGCTTGTGCACTAAAAACTTCTGATAGGCTCCGTGTCCTGGGGAGCTGGCCTGGGATGGCAGGTCATTGCCGTGGGGCACAGTTCTGTGTTGTTCTCTGTGATTGATGCTTGCAAGTATTTCTTTGAAAAAAATGATCAGAGATTGTTTCATGGATTCTATCTATAAAGCATTATTTTTGTTTTACTCTTTTTCTGGAGCAGAACCTGTGTTTGAGACCTAAGTCTAAGTCCATCTAAGTCATGGATTTTCTGCTTAAGATTGTGCTTTTGTGTCCAATGGAGTTTGAAAGTAACTGCAAAATTTGCCATCAGGTTAATTCAGATCACAAATTTGTGTGGTTAGAACTTAAATTCAAAGCTTGTGATTTTTAAATTATTTTTTTTGAAAAAGTTGTATGTGGTAGGATGTCATTCTCATAGTTACTTCTGTATTCAAGTTATATGTGAAAGTAGTTTGGAGCCTGTAGATGGTCTGGATGTGTGAACATGTAGTTCTCTACCAGTAGTATGCAACTGTATATTCACTTGCTTATTGTTTATATTGTAATATTCATGTATTTTGCATTTCAAGTGGAATTACCATACAAGCATGGTTTCTTATTAGCTGTGCATCTCAAGTCTGTAAGTATATTAAAAGTATTATCCATCTGGATTCCATCATTTCAATATTGCTTCTTTTAGGGAAAAAAAAATATTTCTCCTTTCCAATCTTCCTCCATATCCTCCCCACCCTAGATAACTCCAGTCATGATTCAGAAAGTATATGAGCAGTGAAGTCCTCTCCAGAACTATCAGTTGATCACAAACATTCTTTGCTATGTCTTTAATGCACAGGATTTTCTGAAGATACTAATGATATCTTGATAGCCCAGGCTGGATACTTAGTAGAACCGTGGTCTTTATGTAGTACATAACCTCCATTCTGTGAAAATCAGGCTGTATAGCAAACTTAGGTCTATGAGTTGCTGAACACGTGAGTAGTTGCGTTAAAACATAATAATTAAACGTCTATAATCTGTTAATTCTGCAATAATAATTCTATTCATATTCTGGCATCCACTGTGGATGTATCCCTGATGTAAGGTGCATCAATTAATACTTTAAATTACATTTTCCACACAGATCTATCAGTACTCTTATAATCAGAGGAACACTGAATTTCCTGAGCTGAGATGTGTCCCATCCTTTTAAAGGACTGAGTTTTATTAAAGTTCAAATGAGTAACTGATGCGCTCTCATTTGCCTGAGTGCTAAGTGGAACGCCTTCCAGGCCAGCTCTGTATCTTTGCAAATCCTGAAAATTTCTTTTCTGCTCACTCAAATGTGTTTTTCAGCATTTACTGTGACCATGCAAATGTTTTCTAGTTATATTGTTTTAATGGAGAAGCAGCCATGAGTGATGTAATTCTACATTGTCATTTTCCTTTTCTGTGCAGCTGCTGCAAAATTAAAAAGCTGTAAAGTTACAAATGGTTTTATATGAAGCAATACACAGCATGGAATTTCCTGCTGGTGGTTAAAATAATACAATTACTTTTAACAGATGAAAGCAGTTAAGAGTCCAAAGCAGGTCTCTATTTAAAAAAGAAAATCCTTTTCTTCTGCAAATATCCTTTTAAAACATTTTTTTCCTTCTTTTCGAGCAATCTCATCATAGATTTTTTTTTTATTCTGTTGGATTTTTGGCGTGCAGTACAGATCAAAAAGAATACACACGGTGCCAGGTAAGAAAACAGTAGCAGAAAAGCTTTATCTGAGCACAGTTCACCAGCCATACATCTCGGTTTGTTCTCGTATCCATCTGCAGAGTAAAACAGCCATATGCTCAGAGACATCCTTGTCTTTTCTCTTTTTCTCTCCCTTGCACCAAAAAGAAAAGTCATTAGGTTTGACAAGAACGGTACATTTCGTAGTAATTACAAGGGAAGCACAAAACAAAGCCGGGCCAGCTTCACAATGTCCATGAACGTCCTAATGCACCCAAGACTGTTTTAACATTCTCTTAGAGGGAAACAGATTAATTGGTTCTTTGTACCTCCAAATTGAAATCGCGGTGTAACCTGGTTGTGCTCGGCGCGGGAAGCCTTCGGGGATGCCAAAGTTTGGACAGGAGTCTGGGACATCGCGGAGTCCCTGAACTGTTGTGTTCAGTGAGCTGTGAAAAGTCATTCAGAAGAGAAACACTCAGCATCCTTTATTTATTTGCATTGAAATATTTATCTGTGATGTGAGCCATTCATAATAGATTGTCAATCTCTTGTGCCTTGTGATGAATCTGGCCGTCTTGCATTGAATTCTAAGTATTTCCTTCTGTGAATAATTTCATAATTGTCACATTTCCAACTTATGAATGTTCCCTGACCTTTTGATCCAAATTATCTTTTTTTTTTTTTCTTCTTCTCTAGGAAGGGAAATATCAAACCTTTAATTTTATGTTTAAGAAAAAAAAAAAAAAAAAAAAAGGAAAGAAAAAACAACTCACCTACCTAAATTATTAATTTTTGAACTTAGAGATTAAAACTCAATCAACCTGAAAATTCATGTCTTGCTGCTCTTTCCTGATAATTGAAGGAAATTATTTATGTAGCATAGATTAATATTGTTTCATGTTCTACCTGACATTCCAGATTAAAGTATGACTTTGAAATAGAGATGGGTTGGGACTGAAATACCCAATACAGCCACTCTAGTACATGGAAAGCGATGTGTTAGGTTCTTAGTACCGGAGCTCACAAAGGAAGTCAATTTTCACTTCCATCTTGTTATGTGCTGGGGGGAATGGAAAGAGAGATGAGCTTGGGAGGGAAGAGGGGGAGAAAAAAAAAATGTAGAGAAGGAGAATGAGCGTGTGATAACAACAGGCAGAGTGCGTTCTCCATCCTTGGTGCTGGCTTGCAGGGGGAGGGATGCCCCAGACACCCTGCTTTCGGTAGGAAGACAGAAACTGGAAGACAGAAACTCTCCTTCCAAGCTGCATCTAACAATGTCATAGCCCCCTCTGAGCTATAAATGGATATAGAGAAGGCTCTGTGCTTTTTTGCCGTTCTGGGACAGGCGATCTCCCAAGTAACATCTAGAGTAACACTTAGCATTTCTGGCACAGCCACGGGCCTTTTGCTGTAGCGGAAGAAGCCATGCTGGCCTACCAGCCCAGGAGGGTTTCTCTGTGTTTTTCAGCGAGCTCCTCTCAGCCTTTTCTCTTTTCCTCTCTCTTCTTTTTCTCTTTTCCCTTATCTTCCTTTCATCTCTGAAAAAGGAGCTTGGAGGCAGGGGAAAAGAAGGCAGTTTGAAGGAGGCTGAGCAGTGCTAACCCAGAACACAAAGGGTGGAGGTGTATCTGCTGGCTGCTGGCATGCAGCCATCGTGGTTATCAGCTTAATAGCATAACTTAACAGGAAGAATTACACTCGTGACCTTCTGCTCCAACAGCACAAGCTTCTATCACTTGAGCTAAAGGAGAATCTCCATTAGTAGTTGCTCATTGTCACAGGGCACGTATCCCTCTCTTGGGCCAACCACTTATAATGACAAGATATCATAAACACTTGAACAGCTCTGATTTTGTCCAGTAGAGGGAAGTGGATAGACACAAACACTAACTCAATATGTTCGAGAGAGATATCATCAACATATTAACCGCATCATGCGTGATTGGCAAAAGGCGTAACAATTGCAGGAGAAACGTGCGTTTCTCACTGCTGCCAAAAACTCTGTATTGACTAAGGATCATTTCCACTAGAATTGCTGCTTCTTGCCCTGTCGCTCTCCTCTGAATTACAGTGCTGCCAGCAAAGAGTAATCTGGATCATAGACCAATTTACCTTGTTGCTGAAAAATAACATGTTGCTTTCAGCAGTGCTCATTAAGTGTATTTTTTCTTTTTTTAAATCGGGTTCTTGGGGGAAGAGAGCTATTGGGAATTACCTTCAAGTGAGACTGGCAATAAGCTGCATTTCAAAACTAGATGTTTTTTTCCTTGGAACTAGCAGTGGAATGGGAGTTTAGGTACTGCCACAACGCTCCTCCAAAGCATTTGGATGCTGGGTTTCTGAATAGTTCAGTATTGATTGCTATTTTTTGTGTAGTGTGACAAAAGCAAAGTATTTCAGATCTATCTCTTTCTTAGACCTGTATTTACTCGTGATAGTCCACTATCTGTTTCCTGGGCGAAAAGAGAGTTACTGAAGTGAGAATTGCCCCTTGTCAGCTGTAGTGGTGCAGGTACTACCTACACAATAGAGAATGGAGGAAGCCTGTCTCTTCTGGAGTCATGCGTTTGGACTAGGAGGCCTTTTTCTAAGAGGGCCTTTAAGGCAAAGATGTACTTATTGAGTAGCGCTGATCCTGCTGCTGTACCATGGAAACGTGACCATCCTTATCAAATATTCCCAAGCGTGCTGACAGGCAGTCATCAGCCCAAGCTTTCTTTGGAAAGCTTTCTCTGTCCCTTGAAGCAGTCCCCTCTTTCTCTTTTAATGCTAAGCAGTTCTCCACGAGGTCCACCAGCTCTTTCCTCTCCGTTGGGTTAGTTGGACTGTCCAAATTTTAAAGAACGCCAACTGGCTTGCGACCAGCCATTTATAGAGCAGCTCCCGTTCCAAAGCCATTTTTTCCCACCAACTTTGTCCGTTTCTCCTCTTCATCCTTTTCTGTGCAGAACTCTGAAGTCCCTGTAGAGGTTTCATAACATCCCAAAGCCTTCATCAAATGGTAAATTGGTATTCTGTTAGGCTGTCAAAAAGGATTAGAAGGAGGAATCTATTCTTCTTCTTACTCTCATTCTTTAATGACAAGTTACATTGCCAGCCTGTCCACTAAATCACATTAGGCAAGGACTAATTTACCTCTTCATACCAAAGTAAAGGGAAGCCAGAAGAATATTCTCCCACTCTAGGACATGCTTTGAGAATTCAGATAACTCCCATGCGCTACTGTAATTGTATTTTAAAAGAATTAGCATTTTATTAGCATGAAAATAGATAAGAACCCCCCAAAATCTTTTCTTCTTCTGTTTTGAAAGTGTAAATACACTCATTTTAGGTAACTGTGAAGCTATAATACAATCTATATTTGAGAAATTCAACAAAATTTTGATCAGTTAAGGTTTTGACACGTGCATTTTTATGGAGAAATTTTCAGTGGGTTCTCTCAGAATCTTACATTAACAGTAATCATCCTCTCCAAAGGAGTTTGAGTTTAGCTGGAAACTGAAGATGTTCTACTTCCCAGCACTGTACGTACCTGTACGTGCAGGTAGATCTCACATCCAGCATCACTGTTCATGGATGCAGGCATTAGGACTGATCTGTACATTGTCTAAGACACAGTCCTTACAGAAGGGAGAAATGTCCATTATAACATCAGGAACCTGATTCTAAAACCGGTATTGTCTAAAGACAGCCTATTTCCCCATGTATAGGGGCATGCCTGGACTTTGGAGGAGGAAGAGGGAGATGCCTTGGAAAGAGGGAGAAAATCAATGTACATGCAGCTGCTGGCCCAATTCACCCCCAGAATTCAGCTGATGTGCCTCCCGCCTCCATGGTTGGAGTGCTGGCACAAAAGACATGGTTAATGATGCTCTTTGCATTTTGCCATTATGATGAGGTATGTAACGATGGGACAGATTAGATTAATTGCGAGAGCAATTGGCAAATGTAACCAAATAGCAGACAGTCATGATTGCTCTACCCAAACACAGAGCTAGAAGAGTTCAAGGAGTGTTAATGCTGTGCTGCATCCTGCAAGACCAGAATGAATGCTGTGCATTTCCAAGCACAAGAAATTCTGCATAAATAGGACATTCAATTATTTATGACTAGGCTCCAAGTCAGTGATTAATTAGCATTTTAAATATGGTTGATTAACACATTAACCCTATTTTATGAAAACTATTTTAAAAGATACATATTACATGTGCTTCCATTTGATTTTCACATTTCTGATGTCTTTCATCTGTTAGATTACTGTGTCCTATAAGACTTTCTAGAATGTTTAATTATTTACTTTACAAATGCAGGATGTTATAATGATATTTGTAAAGAAAAAGCTAGGATAATGAATATACAATACAGTATTAGCAGCTTCCCCAACTGTTGACAGGAGGTTAGGGGGGTATGGGTGGAGGAAGAAAGAAAATCAGAACAAGATAATAATGTTGCACTAGATGTATACAAGTGAATATGCAATAAGCTTTGGGAATAGTGTACAAAAGCAATAACATAATTTACCATTCTGTATGAAAGAACTATCTGAGGTGCTTTTGTCTGTATTGAAGGCAATATTTGGAAGGCTTCGCTGGAAAGCAGAATATAACCTAGAAACTGTTTGCATTACCAGTTACAGAAGAAAACATTTACTTGTTTTAATAACCGGTTATTTATTTCTATTATTAATTATTCATCCATCTCTCAGCGATTACTAGCATACTAGCTGCTACTGTACCAAGGGCTGGGAGTTTACCTGCCAGACCTAGCAGTGAAGAGCAGTTTCTGATATGCGAACATACTCAGACTTTACAAGTAGAATGGGAAGGAGGGAGAGCCCCCCACAGCAGTTCTCAGTTCATTTTAAGCTATTTTTCTTCCATGCAGATTAATCAAATTCCAATTCTTTTCTGTTATTACCATCCAAACACCACGTACACCTCCACATTTGGCCAACAACTTACGTATGGTCTCATCAAATAGATTGAAATTGTGCTGGCAGCGAAAATGTCAGAATTGGCCTTTTTTGGATGCCTCATCTTGAGACATCCTGCATGTCTTCACCATTTGGAGCGCTCATAAGGGCCCAGAAGCAAGCCCCTACCTGCTGCTGTGAGGTTGATGCACAATCAGTATGCCTGTGTGAAGGCATATGCGTGAATACTGTGTATAATTGGATCTGTACTCCTTTCTGAAAAAAGAGTATAGCAATCGGTGGTGTAAGAGTTAACTGTCTTCCCCCTGTATTGGAGGATAAAAAAAAAAAAAAGCCCTGCAAAGACCACTTCAACTTGTGCTTGACTTTCTCCAAAGCTTAAGCTCCATGTAGAACAAAATGTGGTACTGAAAGGTGTGGTACCAAAAATCAGTCAACTAGCTGTTCAGCTGAAAAATAGCTTATTAGCAGGAAAATCATTAAGGTACAGCATAGATTTACTGTCACAGAAAGGTAATTGAAAAAGGATGCGATTGACAATTTTTACCTATCTTAATCAGGGAGATTATTTGTCTGCAGTATACTTCTTGTAACAAGCAAGCTGTTGATGTCATTGTGTGCTACTTAAGCTGAAGGGCCTGATTCTTCTCCAGAAATTTCTCCTTTACAGTAAAGTTATTTTGCAATCAAAGCTTATCCCCAACCTTCATAGCATTGCCATTCCTGTCTGAAAAAAAAAAAAAGGTACTTAAATTTTTAATCTGCTCGCTTCTGCTTTATGCTTGGAAGTACAGCTAAACTGTTCCGTTTCTTGACTGGAAGGCTCTTTCCATGGAAGGATGTCCATAAAAAGATGGGAATTGGGCTATCTGGACAAGATACATGGGTTCCATGCGTTAGGAGACTATATGCAAGGGTATGTGATTACCATATATCAGGAGACTCTGGAGTAAGTTCAGTGAAGTCATTATGATGATATCATTGCTGGTAGCCGTTACTTTACATTACTCGTGGCCATTACTGTAATCTAAATGGACATTGGGAGGAGATTATGGTGAAAGGTGCTAATGGCTCGCACATTAGAGGTCATTAACATATAGGCACCCAGGATGAAAGTCTATGTACAAAGAGTTAAATAAATTGTGCAGCAGCTTCCCCCAGGGAGTCGTTAAAGGTATTATGCAAGTTTAAGCACTCTTCTTTATCTGGGCCATTAGACCTTTCAAACTAGGAGGTCTAAAGGAAGAGCTTCTGAGTAGTGGTTTTCCCAGGTGTAAAATCAAGCCTGTGAGTTGGGGCTGGGAGGTGGTGGGTGAGACTGGAAGACAATGGAGAGTTTAGGCAGGTAAACGTGTCAGATTTGTCTAAATGCTGGAGAAAACACCGTTAAGTGTGTGCAGTTTTTGCCTCCTAGGACAGAAGGTGCATCTTTTAGGGCTGTAGTTTGGAATACAATCAAACTACCCACCTCATCCTGAGCTGAAAGGTTTGCTGTATTGTTGCAATGTCTTTTTTTTTTTTTTTTTTTTTTTTTTTTTAATATCTAGTAGAGTAGCAGTATGCAGAGTGCAAGTATTCTAGCAATGTAAGTATCTGCTATCATAAAGATTTTCCAATACTATTAATGTAAAACATTAGACATTGCCAAAATCCTACTGTTTTCGCTCCCCAGCTTGAATAAATAATAGAAGACAGGAATAAGTAGAGAAGGGAAATAAATTCTTCCTCTCAGCTGAGGCTGTCTTTGCAGAGATGTTTTCTTCCTCCAGCCTGCCTCCAGAGCTGATAGTAAAAGTAATTCAGAAACTTAAGCTAGCACCCAAGGCAGCATCCTGGCTCTGCTGGGGGAAAGATCCACCTTACCACAGTTGTGATACTCCCTGTTTGTTAAGACAGCTGTCTATAGGTTGGAATTTATTTTTTGGCCTTCCCGTTCATAGCCAACCAAGAGATGCATGCAACAACTGTAGTATGTCTTACAGGGACTGATCAAACTAGAGTAAACCAAGAGTAAGGGATTTTGTATGAATTATCTGTAGTAAGATATATGGCTGAGTCAAGACTGCCTCTCTACAGAAAGATTTCCAACCCTTAGTTTTGTAAAAAGTCTTGCTAGTAAGTCACTACTAAATATAAGCCAATAAAACTAACCCAAAACCAAAACCAGTAGAGCAGTAAAACAGAGCACTGTAGTTAGGGATAAGAAATATTTCCATTTTAGGTCATTCTGCATGAATCTTGAGTCACGGTTAAAGTTACTTCAATTCAAGTAACTACCACAAATGTCCTGGAATCCTGGTCCTGAACCCTCCGTACAAGTCTCGGGGTGTGATGCTGGAGAATGACCAGCTCCAGCCTTGCACAAGGACTGGGTTTCCCTCCCAGTGTGGGGTGGGCCCAGGAGCTTATTTACACCACAGCTTGTGCTGAAATGAAGTGAGGATGTTGCTGAAGTGCACAAATTGGTCCGGAAAGGTTATCACCCAGTTCAGGTATAAATTCTTATATGGCTTAATGCAACGACATGATTAAGGCATAGACCGGAGAGGAAGAGGACAGGAGGATATTTCCCCAGATGTTTTACTGAGGGCTTATAGGAGCAAAAGAGAAATAATTTGGGTTTTGTCCTACAGCAAATCCTATAATTAATTGTCAGGTAGAAAATAGGCTGTACAGAAGTTAATTCACTGGGGACCACAATTGCTGTGCCTGTGCCCTCGGTGCCTGTTCCAGTCCTGATCCAAAGTCAGTTGAAGCCAATCGATCAGGCCCTAATTGCACACTGATTAGTATCGCTGTGCTTGGCAGCATAGTAAATCTTTAAGAATTAGGAGGCACCACATTTTTTGGAGTAGTTCTTTTCACCATTAGGTGTGACTGATAACTTGCAGGGGGATTTAAACACGAATATGGAATTATTGAGAGACAACACCATGTGTAATTGTTGCCAAGATAATAGATGAAATGGCTCAACTTCCATTGGAAAAGTTTCAAAGGTTGAAAAGTTTCAGACAGGCATTTTTGCAGGTGTAATGAAAGGATCAGCATGTATTTCCCCCAAAGGCTTTCATTTTTCAGTTTTATCCTTAAGAGAAGCCAGTGGCACTTCCTGGGTATTGTCATTGACTAAGGCACAAAGAAGGAGAAAAAAGAAACAATTGATAAAAAAAAAAAAAATAGAAAGAAAAAGTGAATCAAAACATGACTTCTTGTTTTCAAGAAGAAGGGCCAACTTTTACTTTATAGTAACAGCTTTGAGATCAGCAGCTGTGGGATTACATGGCAGAGGTTTGTAAAAAAAAAATCAATAACTGCTGCTGTTTGGAGAGAGGGAAAGAAAGGACAGCTAACTAGACCAGATTGTAACAGTTCTGCAAGCAGTCACAATGCTCACCTTACAACAGCGCAGCCCTGCAAATTATTAAATAATAAATCACAAAGTTGAACAGTCTTGGGTGGACAGAATGCGTTTGACTGTAAAGCAGACAGAGGCCTATGAATTATTCACATCTCAAGCAAAGATAAAACAAGCAGAGAAGAAATGAGAAGAATTCTTCCAAACAGGTTCTCCTGTACTGAAATATACCTTTTGATTACTGATACATATTTGGGGATTCAACCGGTCAAAGTCATGCCAGAACTAAGAAGAAGGAGACAACTGCAACCTAGGTTTAGTGCTATGGGAAAATCCTGCCATTAATAAGTAACTTCAGAAGTAATGTGCCTGTGAAATAACATTTTGCAACATTAGTATGTTAGCAATTAAGGGGAAAAAATGGATCTCGGGGAATAATTGTCATGGAAGTGTCAAGATCTTGAGTATTTATCTTTAATTTAGTGAGTTAAAACTTGGTAAGAGCTTATTTTAATCAGAACATGAAGCTGGAAGCTGAAAATCTGCTTATGGAAATGTGGGAATCTTATGTTTTGATAATTTTAAGCATCTGTCTTAGCTGAAATGGGAGGAAAAGAGTTAAAGGTTATCTAGATATAAAGACAAGGCAGAAAAACAGAATTCTCTGTTTTGGACTGTGAGTTTTTATTACTGGTTTATAGCATTTATGTTATTTGAACATAGCTAATGTCTATGACTTACAGAGGAAACAAAATCAATCAAAACACTCATTTCCCTTTGAAGTTGCCTTTTTTTTTTTTTTTTTTTTTTTTTTTTTTTTTTTTCCCCCTAGCAGAGTTTCAGGTTTGCTGCACTGATGCACAGATCTAGCAGGCGAAAATAGATAGGGCCAAATCCTGCCAACAGCCTATGAGGCCAGTGCATACCACTCTTGTTGGGGCTGTAGTGCTGATGTGACTCCAGAATCTGATCTATTCCATATCCGTGGGGAGATAAATGGCTCAGAACAGGCTTTTTCCCAACAGACTCACTTGGTTTCGATGACAATCTTTGTTCAACAGTCTCTCTTCAGAATGGTTTTATACACGTAGGCAGTAGTGCCACCTTTGTGATGAACAGCATGGTTTCCTGAAGGATGGAGGCATCATGCTTGATGAGACCAATGCTGTCTGAAGCTACAGAAAGCCACCTCTCCTTAATTCCTTGCTTCCTGAAGACCAGGCCTGGGAACCAATCTAATTGTTTGGGAACTTTTCCCATGACTGATTTGTGTTGCTACATTTAGTTGCAGTGGTGGAGCTGGCGTACCTCATCTTTCCATCTGAATATTACTAACAGCTTTATTTTTGTAATGGGAAGTGCAAGGAAGAAGAAAAGGGAGGAGGGCGTAGCTGAAGGGAAGACATCAGTAATGATGTCACTGGATGCATGCACTTGGGTCCTACCGACTGGGTGAAAGCTTGCATTTTCCACTGAAGTGCAAGCAAGCGTTCCCAGTTTCCCTAGCAGCAGCTTCTCCAGCAGCTGGGCCTGTGAGACTTTCCCATAAATGTGCAGCCTGATAAGGAGCAGAGGTGCTTTACTAGTGTAGCTGCCACGAGCTGCGAGCGCAGATGAGAAGAAGCCCACGCCAGCACCCAAGGATGGGAAGTCTGGGTTGGGGCATGAAGGTGCAGCCTCCCTCTGCACACCTCCTCTAGACTCAGTCCCCTAATGCATGCTTATTCCTGACCCACGACCGATCCCTTTGTCTGGAATACCTGGGATGGTTCAGATCAGCCTTCCCAGCCTCCTGATTTCCACCATTTCAGGGACATCAATGCCTATGCTGTAGCCAGGGCTGCCTCTGAGCCTCGCTGCTGCCCTCCCAGCCCCGTACTGCCCCAGCTTTTCCCTGCGGTCAGCTGGGAGCAGGGTGAGGAGGCTCTTCTGAACCCAGTGTCCTCTGGTGTTAGCCAGTGCTTTTCCCCAAGACAGAGGGTGACAGAGGCAGCTGTGAGCTGATAGTTTTACACAGGAGGATGCGGTAAGAGTCATGAAATGTAATTCCAGAGAGGGTTGGCAGGGATGCAGATAACCAGCAATAATACAGGGTAAAAGTGAAATGTAGCAAAGCTTCAAAGGTGCAGACTAGAGGCTTCAACCTGGTAAAACAAATTCAGAACAGTAAATAAAAGCAAATAAATTGGCCAATGTAGCCAGCTGAGAGAAGACTACTCCGACTGCTCCAGTGGTTTGCACGGTGTGCATGAGAGGAGCAAGTTGACACGAGCAACTTCAGCAACTGAGATGAAGGGAGGCCTGAAGCAGCTGTAACTAAAGAGCTGGCAACCTCTCTGAGATATTTTATCAATGCAGGACACAGCACATCTGTCTGAAGGGTTCTGGGGCATCCATGTAGCACCAGAAAATTTGTTTCTGGTGTACCAGACCTAGACAAGTATTTTGCTGGTATCCATTTGCCAGCAGCCAGGAAGTTACACATTACGTAGGTACTTCATTAAGCATCTAATATGTAGGTTCAGGCTTCACAAATGAGCTTGCAGGTTTTTTTATTGAAACTTTGGTTCTCATAAGTATAGAATCCTAAACAACAGGACAGTCAATGGAAAACATAGGATTAACCGCAAGATATGCTGCTCTGGTGTCATCTAAGTATTTCAGGTAGACAGTGACATTTTTACTGGCAGCTGAAGTTGGTGAAATTTCTCTGTGTGGGGCAGCATAAATATAAGCTGGACTTAGCAGCCTTCTATTGAGCCTGCCGTGGCAGCAGGAAGTTTCAACCTTGCTTTAATTTATTTGCTCAGGTTTGCCAAAGAAACAGAACCCATACAGAATGTGTAGATCAGGCTCACACAAATCAGGCAAAAGAGTAATTTATGCTTATGTTTTACCCTGTATGTTCAGTATTAAAGCATGTTAAAATACTGTCTTAATGATTATAGAATATGTGGTGTAGGGATTTAGGCAGCAGAAGGATGGTTGCATTATTGCTTTTTTCAGTAAAAGGAAAGAACTTGACTGGAGTTATTTTATATATTACTGAAAAAAAAAAAAAGGCTTGTTATAACCTCAGGTCTCTGTAGTACACATATGCATCTTTAAGAGCATATTTGGTGTTGTTTCCTCTGTGTCCTGGTTTAACTGGATGTTGCTAGTGGGTGTTTTGTGTCTTTGGGGCATCATACAGGGAAGGTGCCAGCACTGTAAGCCTTGGCTATGCTGAAGCAGAAACTACCTGGTTGGGGGGAAAAAAAAAAAAAAAAAAAAAAAAAAAAGATGAAACTTGTTTTAAAGTGTTTAATTTTATCCTTCAAAAAGAAGCGAGTACCTGCATAATGGACTCTGGTGAGTACTATCAATTAGAGTTTTGAAGTGGATATTAGGGAGATTATTTATAATACTGTTATATAATGGTTGAGATGGACTGCAGTGGAGAAATTAACATGACAGAGGGATGGAAATCATATTAGAACTTGGACTTACTTGAAAGTTGATAAAATTATATAAAAAAATACCATTCAGAATAAACACTAATGATATGCCTTTTTATTGATGTTTAATTCAGAAAAGAAGTTAATGCATGCCTTGAAAAGCAAAGAAGGACTGCTTTATGCTTAATAATTTGCTTAAACTGAATTTCATACAGAAAATTAATTTGCTCTTAACAACTAGATGACTTTCTAGAAGGGAAAAAAGTTATAGTATTAGAGCTCTTCAGTACATTTGAAATACTAAGAACTGCTTGGATGAATACATTAAGAAACTTTTGGGTGAAGACAATGTTTTTTCCCCTTGGGTTTTGGAAATGCTGCTTGCTTTTGACCATCCTGAGAAGGTCGGAGGCCACTTGAGCTGCGGCCATGGCAATCACATGGAAAAGGTCGGCAGAGATCTCACAGCCCTCACAGAGCCCCAAACACAGGATCTCTTCTAATCCCCCAAACCCAGTGTGCTCCAAATTTATTCAAGTCAATACATGCAAGGTTTTTAGGGTGCTAACTTAGCCAAAATCTGTGATTAGATTCTGTTGCTAAATCAAGTTAAGTATTGTATGACTTTTTATCCACACAAATATTGCTCATACGTCCTCGTAAAGCTCTCCTGCACCATGGCTGCCTACATCACTGCAAAGAGCAGGGAATCAGATAATTACAATAAATTCTCCAGCTTAATCTGGTAGCCGTAAGTAAAGTTGAAAGATGAGAATTAAGATTTAGGAGGAGTGAAGAGGAAAATAATGTAATTCCCTGGCAGCCAAAGATGTCCTGTTTTTACTACTTTGGAAACGATATTTTCTTTTGGCAAACAAAGGTATCTGTATTCTGCCTGGGAAGCACAGGTACGCTGCTTTGCTAACACCTCCAACGCCGCTTCCTTCAAAGCAAAGCCCCCCTTGCCTCCAGAGCGAGCAGGCTGGCTCCCGCTGCTCTCCGTGGTCACGGAGGGATTCTTTTTAAAATTAAAAACGGGGTTTGGGGTCAGGTCAAACATTTTGGTTGCTTCAAAACAAAAGCTTTTTGCTTCTTTTGGATGAGCTGCACAGCTCCAGTTGAATGTTTCCTTTTAATTTAGATCTATGCTTAAATAAGAACAAGTTACCTTGGAGGTGTCAGATTTTCATTTCAAAGTGTCAGCTATTTTAACATTTGTTAAATATGCTTTCTTTCCTCATTTAACTGTGGGATCAAACCGTTCATTAGTAATTTTGGTTTCTCCAAAACATGATTTTTTTTGGCATTTATTATTAAAGTAGTCCACTTTTGTAGGTAAGCTGTTAAAACTGAATTTCTGATATGAAAAGCAAAAGTGTCTAGCAACACGCAACCGTCTAAGTTTGAGATTTTTAGGTAGGAAATATTATATAGTAATGAACCTGAAAGAGTCCCATCAGCGGCGGGGGGAGGAGAAGGGTGGTTGCCAGATAATCTCTTGCAGCTGAGCCTAATGAAACAGTTCATCTTGTGATACAAGTTTATTGCTGTATTTTAAGGTCTGTAGTTAAGAAGTGTGGTCGGTTTTCCGAGCACTGACTCATTCTAGAGGTCTGAAGCATTTTCCGCTCAAATCATTTTCTTAAATGGCTTTATCCAAAGCACTGTCTTGTTGAAAGACACTTCCCCTTGACTCCTGGGCTTTGGACTAGACTCATAGAGTTGTGGTAAGTGCCAGCTCTGCTTTCAAACAGCGTGTGGAGGGATAGTCTTTTTGAATCCATTGTCTGTAATTGTCAATTTGTCTTTAATTAGCAAAATGAAGCAAAATAAAGATGCTTTCCATTTGTGACTCCTATTTGAGAGAATTGCAAAATAATTTGACATGAAAGTGGTTATAGAAACTGGCTCACATTTATTTGAATCATCTGCCTTCAAGGAGCTATCAAACAAGTTCGTAGCTGTGTTACGACGAGCCCAAAGTTCTAATTAGTGAAAGTAACCTGACACATACGCTTCCTCTTACCGCCTTTTAAGCCATTTTCTTTTGAATCTTTTGGAAGCACTAGGGAGCAGGCCTGCAAGAATTAATAATGTTATTGCAGTGTGTCATCCTGGAGTCATTTAAATGATGTGTGTGTTCCAACACTAACCTTTGGGGTTATTATTAAGTCCTGCCACAGCAGGAGCAAAAGTCAAGAAGCAATTATATGCATGATTAGTTTGTCAGTTTTCCAGAAGTTTTTTGGGCCACCATTCATCCTGCCTGGGTCGTTGTGATGAGGATTTAGCACTAAGTTTCAGGCTGATTGTGCACGTTGCTGTTGGGCTGGGTTCCCCCCCATCAGTAGTGCCAGGAGAACCAAGATAACAAAGTCATGGTAAGCAAAATGTGCTCTGAGCCTCACTAGGCAAATCCAAGAGGAGGCAAATACATTATTTTGTGGAAGGTTACACCTGTGAGTTCTCATTCAGGAGAAGAACAAGGTCACAAAGCAAGAGTTATGGTAGTTTCTTTTCAGCCACATGCA
>NC_140136.1:14987645-14992619 GCF_964035555.1 Netta rufina
TGCCCAGTTCCCCTCTGCAGTCCATCACCCTCAGTCCCACATCACACCCCAGAACAAGAGGGAGGCTCGGCTGCACTGTACTCCATTGGCACAGCTTCTGGCAGGGCAGGATGGGGCTGTCCTCGTGTCACTCCGGCGAGGGCCAGTGCTGTGTGTCGCCAGTGAAGCTCCCTGGGCTCCATCACCTCATGCATTTGAAGATCTGGAGTTTGGGATCAGAGTCAGGTGAGGCATAGGTGTGATGAGAGACTTGCAGGACTGTAGGCACTGCTGCTGTTACAAGCCAAGCGTGAGATGGCAAGGTAGTTTTCTCTGACTCCAGGCATCGTTTTTCTCTCTTTTAACTGTGATTCCTTGAGATATCGGACCATTAGTGCTGCCTTGCGTGTTGTGTGCTGGGGAGGAGGGTCTGTTTTTCAGAAAAGGCCTAAGAAAGGCAGTTGTGTCCGAAATATTGAGAAAGCCATTCCAGAGCTCTTAGCAGAATGAGATTGCTGGGTGCTTGCTGGCAAAAGCTACGGAGGTACCCTCCTTAGCTTATCTGGGAGACTGCTGGAAGGGATCCTGTAAATTATCATCGATGTATACACATTTGTACTTCCCATCAGGCTTGGAATTAGTCTTGTCTACGTCCCTCTTACATAGAGCCGTCTCCTGTATTTGTGTTCGTGGATCATGCTGGAAGTCTTACAAAGACTTGGCAGAATTCTGCAGATAGATACGGCTAAACATGTGATAGTGTTTTTCCTTGTTTCATTCTGCAAAATCACATATACACATCTGAAACTACACCAAGCAGCATTGCTTTTTTCAGTAAGTGATTGCTATGGTTGCCACATGGCAGCGATACGAGTCCCAAATGAGAGGCAAAGTGTCTGTATATGTAATGTTTTATAAAATGTGATTTACTCTAGGAAATTTGCTGAGAAAGATGCATCGTAATATGAAAAAGTTTCAGCTTGTGAATGTACGTGGATTTGGAGGTTTTCTTGGTCAAATAGACTATTTCACCACCCAGTAATACTTTGCTTCTAACTTGCATAAAGAGGAGTACTTCACATAAACAGAAGTAGACACAAGCTACCAATACAGCAATTTAGGTGCTGCCTTTCCTGTTTCACTTGGGATGTGATATGCTACAGTTGTCCTTCAATGTGCTGTAAAAACTCGATTTGCCTGTGTAGGGCTTTGTACTCTTGATTTTTCAAAGTGAACCACAAAAGCAGTACCATGTGCATTTCAGATATTTCTGGCTATGAAGTCTCAAGACGTAGCGAGATAGCATAGCAATCTTCTA
Organism: Netta rufina; assembly: GCF_964035555.1. NCBI lineage: Eukaryota > Metazoa > Chordata > Aves > Anseriformes > Anatidae > Netta > Netta rufina. The sequence goes on from NC_140136.1 coordinate 14,988,943, forward strand.
CTTCCTGACCACGTTAAAAAAAATAGGGAGAGACCCGTCTACTTTGCTTATATTTCAGTATGCTTCTGTTAAGGTTTCTAACTCATTGTTCAGTCAGATTCCAAACTGACAGTACAGTAATTTTCAGAGCAAAATAAAAAGTTTTATATCCAGATGTGTAGTTGAAATAGCTACCAGATCCATTTGTCATTATTGCTTTTTGTGTACAGTCTGGTCTTATATTCCTTCATCTTTCAATCGGTGCTTTTAACCCAGGGTGCAATAATTCTCATTCTTTACTGACAATTTTATTATGACTATAGATCAAATATATATGGGAATTTCATTTAGTTTTTTTTTTTTTTTTTTTTTTTTAAGATTTTTTTTCCACCACAAAACAATTTGTAAACATAGCAGAGCTCTGATTTCAAAAAAGAGGAGGGTGAGCGGATTGATTTTACTATGTTAAAGAGCGTGCTGGTGTTCACTGGGGAACCTCTGGTTTCTCTTTCAAGGCCCAGTTAACTTTATTTTTCTGAAGATTTTACCACCTTTTGTTATGTGTTTATTTTGAAAGTATATAAAAAGAAAGAAGGGGGGGAGATCCAGGTGTTGGCGACTGCATCAGCGTATGGGAGTAGATACAATTGTACTGTGTTAGACTATCAATATATAAGTAGAAATGCTAAAGGAAAAGGATGCTACTATATGTTCTAACTATCAAACAAATCAAATCTATGTTTCATGTGAGAAAATACAATGAAGTCCCAATATTATGGGGAAAAAAGGCATTTTTGTTTCACTAAGGTGTACATGTTAAATAATCAAAGGATTCAACATGACAATATGGTTATAGATAGTTATCTTAAGTGCCTTCTGTGGTGAGGAACCGAAATTAAGAACTCGAACAAAACATGATACATGAAAGTGCAGGTTCTACAAACACTGGGTTGCTTATTAAAACTACTTTGATCCCTCGTTTCTTTGATATCCTAGGTCTTATAAAGAATTCACTTTCAGGGGTAAATATAGGTAGTTCAGAGAGACTTTATGACATACTGTACATACTGCTCTTCCAGAGACACTTTTTAATTACTTAAGGAAAAAAAAAATCCAGCAAGAGAAAAATGCTGATAGAGTCACTATCTACTGATGTTCATTTCTAACTGCTGATTATTTTGGTGTAACTTATTTGAATAATGCTCTTCTTGGAAGCAGATCCGGCTTGCGAATCTGAACAGATCTCCTAATGTTCCAGATTAGCAGGATGAGACGTGGGTTCACGCAGCACTTGGGGTGTATGCTCGTCCCTAAAGGGATCACGTATTTGCTTGCTTCTCTGAAAATTATCCAGGCACCAGCCGGAAAAGCTGGATTTTTGCTGCTGTTCACTACCTTGGTTCCCCGAGCAGGACTGTGGGGAATTCTCAGAGAAGAGAAGAATCAATATTAATAACATTTATTCTCTTTTTCAAATCACTTTGAGACCCTGCTTTCTAGTCACTGAGGCTTCCGTGAGACTGGAGATAGTTCCAATCAAAATATACAAGGCTATTTTCAAATTCACTGCTCCACTTTTTACCTTTATTCTTTAAAAATACTGGCAGTAAATATCCAGAGCAATGCTATAAATCCTGCAGAGATTTTTGTGTTTTAGAAATATGGGTTCGGATCTTGGCTTTCCTGGGTAATGGGTAGATCGTGAGCCTGGTGCTGTGATGTGAGGCTGTGGGGAAAAAAGGGGTTTTGTGTGACTTTGAAATGTATTCTAAACACAACTAATGTGCACGTGGCCTGAAGCTGGTTGCTGAAAATATGCTGCTGTCAGACCAAGGCTCCGATGCAAAATGCACTCATATTTTGACTTGCTTTGAAATATGACTGGATGCTCACTGTTTGGGGCAGTTGAAAACCCCAAAATTCTTGCTACATCAGGACTAATGCCTAAAATTAATCTTTGTTCCTTAAAATTTTTTCAAATGGAAAAAAAAAGTACCAACCAAATGGTAATTTGAAATCTCTGCAGCATGCACACCCGAAAATCTGAGCTTTTTTTTTGGCTCAGTTTTGTGGTTTCTCTTCTTTTTCTATGAGTCTCTTACAACTAAGATCTTAAAACAACTTCAGATTCCAGGCAAAAGCATTTTTAATCATAAAAATGGGTGCACTGTCAGGCAGCCTGTTACTATCAGAAAACTGTCATATTACCAGAGCTGGTTCATTCTGTAAATGGTACCATTTTACTCCTGAATGCTTTTTTGCTCCTCTTAACATAGGGTCTTTATTGTTCTAATTGTCCTCTACCAGAATTAACAGTCGTGATAAATTAATATATATTATTAAAATAAATAAAAAATTAAGAAGCTATTAATGATCAGATACTGAGCACACTCTGGCAGTGGTTTCAGGTTTCCTAGAATCAAATAGTTCCCACAGTATGTGTTCACCTGTGGTTTCTCTGCAAGGCAGGACTGATTCCTTTCCTGTAAATGCCATTGAACGTGGGGGAGCTGCAAGGAGGGCTGTGGTGGCAGTAGCACACCTCTGCCACCCAGTTAAGCTGCTCTAACTCAGCCCATCCCTGTGCACCAGTGGCACACGGAGGGGTTTGGTGAGAGCACAGATCTCACAAACACCTGGTGAGCCAGGTGTCTGCATGTCAGATACCAGCTCTCAGAGACTGCAGTAGCTCTGTGAAATGCCCACACATGCAAATGTGTCTCTGTAGAAGATGAGTAACTTTCCCCTTAATCTGCACTTGAAAACTAAGGTAGAAATATCCCCTCTGTCCTGGGTCCCTCCGTGTCATATTCACTGGGTCCTGCTGCCTTTCATTATAACTGATTTGTTCAGTAACTGCTGCACTTTCCTTGATTTACTCGTCTAAGGGATAACTATGACTCAGCTTAGTAATATTTTGAAATCTATGGTAAAATACTTATTTTTCAAAGTCTTGTGAATCTGCAAATTACTTCTGTGACGAACCAATATTATCTAATGCAATTTCTGTAATAATTCAAGTTCATAATTTCCATATTCAAGGTCGTTAAAGATAGTTAATGAAACTCTTTTGGGGATGATTTATGGATTTCCATTTAGATCTATGTAAATTTTTGTTATACTTCTTGCCATAATACTGTTAAGCAGGTGTCTGGTTCCCTCCTTAAGTCCTCCAATCTTTTGGTGGATAGCAGATGATAGACAGAAAAAAAGAGCTGTGAACCTAGAAAAGATATATTTTTTTGAAATTATAGACTCTCCGTTCTCCATCTTCAATATCTCATTGTGATCAAGAATTTAAGATCTCCCTTTGAAAGACTTTTATATTAATAAACCATTTCAGACATGTTTAACCACCTCACATATAATAGAATTCCTTCAGACCCAGAAGATATAAAAGTAATGTAATTTTCCTGGAGTTGTTATATCATCGTTTGGGTATTAATTGATACTTGAAAACACACGGAATTTTTCATTTCCAGGTAGAGGGAAATCCAAAAAAACCCTCCTGTAAATGCAGTCCTGTTTGGGGTAGGTCTTTGGAGCGTGCTTCATTCTTTTTTTCCTCTTAAGTGACGTAGATCAAACATTCAAGCACCGTCTGTAACTAATATTGTTTCCTGGCCTAAACAGATAATTGCCCTTCTGGATGTATAAAAGATGTCTCACGGAGCAAAGTGAAATATCATTAATAAAGG